>NW_009936980.1:94146-94557 GCF_000696875.1 Nestor notabilis
AAAGACTAACAGGGCAGTCCAAGGCTGAAAATATGACTGTCTATGGAACCAGGAGGTAACTGTACCTCTTCATGAAGGACGATAAGATCTAGCTCAGCTAAATTGAAGAAGAGCTCAGAGATACCTAAACTGTCAGCTTGACAACAATGAAAACTGCATAAAACCAAAGTCCAGTGATATTTCTAGTCCTGTTAATGCTACAAAAGTGAAAAAAAAACAACCAACCAACCAAACCACCCCGCAACCAAGCCAACAACCAACCTAAAAGCCCAAACAGAAAGAAAAACAGCTCACAAAGAGATGAAAATATAAGTTTGTGGCAGAGTACTTCAGTCAGTCATTTTTTGTCTCAGACTTTTTCTGTCTGGAAGTTCTAGTAAATCAGATTAAAATATTTAATATTATATAATA
>NW_009936981.1:0-584 GCF_000696875.1 Nestor notabilis
CATAGTGTCCCTGTCACAGGGAGCACCCATGCCATTCCCGGCCATGCAGGAAGAGCCGGGTGCTATCAGTACCCACCAGCTCCCGGCCACCCGGCTCAGTGCATCCGGTGATGGGTGTGGGGCTGGGTGTGCAGGGAGGGGGTGAACACTGTCAGTCTTTAAATGTATTTATTTCCTGATGTATTCTCACTTATCTCACTTTCCTCCTTTGGCCTAGTTTTCACAACTGCCCTTCCCACCAAAAGAATGTCCCCGCGGTGCTGCACGGCCGCCAGGTGGCACCATCACTACAGGCGGAGGAAAGAGGAAGGACCGGGAATACGGGGAATGGGACTCGGGGAACAAGGGATACTGGGACAAGGGTGAAGCCGTTGCGGGGGGACCCAGTGTGGGGAGTGGGAGGAGGTGGTACCGGGGCTGCCCCCTCCCCTGGTGCAGCTTGAGGCCGTTTCCTCTTGTCCCATCCCTTGGGCGCAGAGACTGGCTCCCTCCTGGCTCCATCCTCCTGTCAGGCAGTTGCAGAGAGCGATCCGGTCCCCCCTGAGCCTTCTCTTCTCCACACTAAACCCCCCAGGTCCCTCAGC
>NW_009936981.1:666-8462 GCF_000696875.1 Nestor notabilis
CGCTCTTCCCCAAGCCTAGAGCGTTGGTGGGGCCCAAGTGGTAGGTTTGGGGTTGAACCTCATCCCATTGACCTCATCCCATGGATCCAGCTCCCTGTGGAGCCCCTCCAGCAGCTCCATGTTCCCACTCAATCTGGTGTCATTTGGTTGCCCTCGATCCCCTCCTCTGGAGCATCAATGAAGACATGAAGCACTGGCCCCAATCCAAGCCCCATTAAATCCCCATCCCGAGCTCCATTGGATCCCCATCCCAAGCTCCACTGGATGACATGAGCCACAGGCTGAGCCCTATTGGATCCCAAACCCAAGCCCATTGGAACCCCGTCCTGAATCCCACTGGATTCCAATCCCAAACCCCACTGGATCCCAGTCCCGAGCCCCATGGGATCCCAGTCTTGAGCCCCATTGGATTTCAATCCTGAGCCCCATTGATCCCAATCTAAGCGCCACTGGATGATGTGAGCCATGGGCTGAACCCCATTGGATCCCAACCCCAAGCCCCATTGGATCCCCATTCCAATCCCCATTGGATACCCATTCCGATCCCCATTGGATCCACATTCTGATCCCCACTGGATCCCAATCCAGGCCCCACTGGATCCCAATCTGAAGCCCCATTGGATTCTCATTCCAATCCCCACTGGATCCCAATCCAGGCCCCATTGGATCCCAGTCCCTAGTCCCATTGGATCCTGATCCTGAGCCCCATCAGATCCCTATCCCGATCCCCACTGGATCCCAATCCAGGCCCCACTGGATCCCAATCTGAAGCCCCATTGGATTCTCATTCCAATCCCCACTGGATCCCAATCCAGGCCCCATTGGATCCCAGTCCCTAGTCCCATTGGATCCTGATCCTGAGCCCCATCAGATCCCTATCCCGATCCCCACTGGATCCCAATCCAGGCCCCATTGGATCCTAAGCCCAAACCCCATTGGATCCCAGTCCCAATCCCCATCGGATCCCCATCCTGAGCCCCATTGGATCCCAATCTAAGCACCATTGGATGATGTGAGCCATGGGCTGAGCCCCATTGGATCCCAATCCCAATCCCCATCGGATCCCCATCCCGATCCCCATCGGCTCCCAATCCCGAGCCACCGGTTGAGCCCCAATGGCTTCATTTTAATTAATAATCTCAAGAATCGATTAAAAACGAACCATTTGGACGGGTTTTGGTGTTAAATAAACAACAACAGGGAGTAAAAAACCAACGAATCAGGACCATGGAGAGCACCAACCACCCCCCCTCCAAGGGGAGGCGCTTGGCCCAGTGCAACAGTGCAGGAGGGAGGGAAAGGGGGGTCCCGGAGCCCCCCATGTCCCCCCTGCTTCGGGATGAACCGGGATGAGTGGGAAAGTGCCGGGAAGGGGCAATGGGAAGAGGGATGCCCCTGGGGGGGGAGGTAGTGGTGGCTCCGGGGCTCCTGGTGCAGCCTTTGGGGTCACATCTTGGGGGTGGAGGGAGCCCGGGGCTGGCTCGAGCGGTGCCGAAGGGGCTTCTCCTCCTCCTAGGGATAGATGGGAGGGCATAGGAATGGGGCCATGGTGCAGCACCCATGGGTGTCAGGCTGGCCCTGAGCCTGCAGGGACAGTGCAGGGAAACAGGGATGGGGCCATGGTGCAGCACCTGTGGGTGCCAGGCTGGCCCTGAGCCTGCATGGACATTGCGGGGACATGGGGATGGCAACACAGTGCAGCACCCTTGGGTGTCAGGCTGGCCCTGAGCCTGCATGGACATTGCGGGGACATGGGGATGGCAACACAGTGCAGCACCCCCGGGTGTCAGGCTGGCCCTCAGCCTGCATGGACATTGCGGGGACATGGGGATGGCAACACAGTGCAGCACCCTTGGGCGTCAGGCTGGCCCTGAGCCTGCATGGACATTGCGGGGACAGGGGGATGGCAACACAGTGCAGCACCCTTGGGTGTCAGGCTGGCCCTGAGCCTGCATGGACATTGCGGGGACATGGGGATGGCAACACAGTGCAGCACCCATGGGTGTCAGGCTGGCCCTGAGCCTGCATGGACATTGCGGGGACATAGAGATGGGGACACAGTGCAGCACCCACGGGTCCACAAGCCCATTTGGGAAGGTCTCTATGGCCACATACCCTCACGCACGGGGTCAGGGCACCCTTAGGACCCCCCCAGGGCAGGAGCACCCATTCTGAGGGCTCCCCACAGCACTCACAGCCTCCGGGGTGCCGGTGGGGGCTGGTTCCAAAGGGGCGGCCGCATCCTCCTCATCCTGTGGTGGCTCCAGTTCCTCATCCTCATAGTCTGTGATGTCGTCGGACTCCTCTGGGGGGGCACAAGGAGAGGGTCAGGATCGGGATCGGGATTGGGATCGGGATCGAGATTGGGATCAGGATGGGGATTGGAATTAGGATTGGGATCAGGATCAGGATGGGGATGGGGATCAGGATGGGGATCGGGATTGGGATCAGGATAGGGATCAGGATCAGGACTGGGATCAGGATTGGGATCAGGATTGGGACTGGGATCAAGATGGGAATCGGGATTGGGATTGGGATCAGGATAGGGATCGGGATCAGGACTGGGATCAGGATTGGGATCGGGATTGGGATCAGGATCGAGATTGGAATCAGGATTGCGATTGGGATCAGGATCGGGATTGGGATCAGGATTGGGATCACGATGGGGATCAGGATTGGGATCAGGATCGAGATTGGAATCAGGATTGCGATTGGGATCAGGATCGGGATTGGGATCAGGATAGGGATCAGGATGGGGATTGGGATCAGGATGGGGATCAGGATTTTGATCAGGATTGGGATTGGGATCAAGATCGGGATTGGAATCAGGATTGGGATTGGGATCAGGATGGGGACTGGGATCAGGATTGGGATCAGGACTGGGATCAGAATTGGGACTGGGATGGGGATCAGGATTGGGATTGGAATCAGGATTGGGATCAGGATTGGGATAGGGATCAGGATGGGGATCGCAATTGGGATTGGGATCGAGATCAGGATGGGGATTGGGATCAGGATTGGGATCAGGACTGGGATCAGGATGGGGATCGGGATGGGGATCAGGATGGGGATCAGGATTGGGATTGGAATCAGGATTGGGATCAGGATTGGGATAGGGATCAGGATGGGATCGCAATTGGGATTGGGATCGAGATCAGGATGGGGATTGGGATCAGGATTGGGATCAGAACTGGGATCAGGATGGGGATCGGGATGGGGATGGGAATGGGGATCAGGATGGGGATCAGGATTGGGATTGGAATCAGGATAGGGATCAGGATGGGGATCGGGATTGGGATCTGGATTGGGATCCGGATCCAGCCCATGGAGTCCCATTCCCAGCTCACCTTCAGCACAGGGCTGCGCCGGCTCGATGCGCGACACCATCTCAGCCAGGTCAATGAAGTGAGTCTTGAGCACCTACAGGGGGACAGAGGGACCCCAAAGAGCCCCCCACATGTGAGGGTGGAGGAGGGATGGGAGGACATCAAGGGACATGGGAGAGGGGGAGAAGGTGACAGGAGGTGGAGCAAGGGGAGAGGATGGACAAAGGTGGGACAGGAGATAGAGCAAGTGGAGAGGCAGATGCTGGGGAGGGACCAGGAGATGGACCAGGATGGTCCAAAGGGAACAGGAGGATGAAGTAGGGTGCGAAGGGACAGGAAGATGCTGCTGAGGGACAGGAGGACACCAAAGCAGGGACAAGCAGCACCAGGAGGGCTCAGAGGACATCCAGTGGGGGCTGCTCCAGGACCATCTGCAGATGCTCCAGGACCAGGAGAAGGGAAGACCTTAAAGTCAAGGTGCCAGGTCCAGGGTGTCCCCAAGGTGCCACCACCCCCCAGGAGCTGGTGTCCCCCCATGCTCACGTCCACACGCTCGATGTCGCAGAAGTCGGCCCATCGCCGGTCCTTCACCATCTTCTCAATGATGTCGTACTGGCTCCAGTGGTCGAAGACCATCTTGCCATGGTGGTACCCAACTTCCTGCAGGAGGGTGGCCACAGCAGCTCGGTGGCCTGAGGAACCCCAAGTGACAGCCCATGGCCAAGGACACCCAGTTGATGGTCCAGGACACCCAACTGATGGTCCAGGATGCCCAACTGATGGCCCAGGCCACTCAAATGATGGTCCAGGAACCCAACTGATGGTCCAGGACACGCAACTGGTGGTCCAGGCCCCCCAACTGATGGTCCAGGATGCCCAACTGATGGTCCAGGAACCCAACTGATGGTCTAGGAAACCAACTGATGGTCCAGGACACCCAGCTGATGGCCAAGAACATCCAACTGATGGTCCAGGCCCTAGAGCTGATGGTCCAGGCACCCAACTGATGGCCCAGGATGCCCAACTGATGGTCCAGGAACCCAACTGATGGCCCAGAACACCCAGCTGTTGGCCCAGGACACCCAGCTGATGGTCCAGGACATGCAATTGATGGTCCAGGATGCCCAAATGATGGTCCAGGATGCCCAACTGATGGTCCAGGAACCCAACTGATGGCCCAGGACACCCAACTGATGGCCCAGGACACCCAGCTGATGGCCAAGGACATCCAACTGATGGTCCAGGCCCCAGAGCTGATGGTCCAGGCACCCAACTGATGGCCCAGGACACCCAACTGATGGCCCAGGACACCCAGCTGATGGTCCAGGCACCCAACTGATGGCCCAGGCACCCAGATGATGGTCCAGGACACCCAACTGATGGTCCAGGAACCCAATTGATGGCCCAGAACACCCAGCTGTTGGCCCAGGACACCCAGCTGATGGTCCAGAACATGCAATTGATGGTCCAGGATGCCCAACTGATGGCCCAGGCACCCAAATGATGGTCCAGGACACCCAAATGATGGTCCAGGAACCCAACTGATGGCCCAGGACACCCAACTGATGGCCCAGGACACCCAGCTGATGGTCCAGGACACACAACTGGTGGTTCAGGCCCCCCAACTGATGGTCCAGGCACCCCACCCCATGGCTTGGAGCACCCCATTGATGGCCTGAAGCTGGTCCAGGCCACCCCAGTGACCTTCTCCCCCACCAACTCACATAGATCTCATCGAACTTGCCGAAGTCCATGGTCTTGAAGCTGTCGATGGGGGGCCGGATGTACTCGCAGTAGGAGCTGGACTTCACCACCTCGAGCTGCCGCACGCAGGACACGTAGGCCAGGCGGGACTGGATCTCTGCCATGTCAGGCACCTACAAGGGTGAGGAGCTCAGCACCCTGCTCAGCACCATCTCACCAGCATCCCCTGGGCCTCACCTTGAGCCTTCCACCCATCCTCATGGGATCATGGAATGGGTTGGGGTGGAAGAGACCTTAAAGCTCATCCCAACCCCCTGCCATGGGCAGGGACACCTTCCACTAGAGCATGTTGCTCCAAGCTCCTGTGTCCAACCTGGCCTTGAACAGAGATGGTTCATCAAAACCTTCTCCATTCAACCCATTCCAGTGTCCCACCACCCTCAAGGGGAAGAACCTCCTTATCTCCAACCTGAACTTCCCCTGTTGCAGTTTGAACCCATCACCCCTTGTCCTATCGCTCCAGCCCCTGATGAAGGTTCCTCTCCACAACCTTGGAGCCTTCAACCCATCCTCACCTTGACCTTTCCACCCAACCCCACCTTGACCCATCCCACCTCACCTTGACCCTTCCACCCATCATCACCTTGACCTTCTCAGCCCAGGGGTTGAGGCGCTTCCAGAGGAGCCACCAGCCAGACAAAGTGTCCCCATAGTTGCAAAGGTCTGTCTCATCCTGGCTGCCCACGTCGATGGCCACCACGGTCTTGGCCCCCATGCTGCGGGCGATGTCGGCTGTGGGTGGAGGAGAAGAAGTTGGGTCAACGGCGTCATGGTCAACCCCTGCTCGGAGCCAATGGTGAGAGGTGGGCTCATGAGTGGAGCAGGGGAATGGGCAGGAATGGTCCATGAGGCCAAAGCCACGCTGGGGCTCGTGGGGGGACAAGCAGTGTCCCATTGGGTGCCAGAGGTGGTGGTAGGAGCCCACTGGTAGGATGTGCCAATGGGGTAAGGGGAGGGCACAGGCAAGTTGCAGGGTCTGTAGTGGGAAGTGAAGGAGCGTGGAGATGCCCCAGGAGGACACCAGGAGATGATGGGAGGTGGATGGAGACAGTTTGAACATGGAAGAGAGAGGAGATGCTCCAGGAGGACTCCAGGTGCTGAGGCCATCAAGAGATGATGATGGGACATGAAGGAAGGTGGTTTGCACATGAAGGAGGTTGGAGATGCCCCAGAAGGACATCAAGAGATGATGGAAGGTGGATGAAGACAGCTTGAACATGGAGGAGAGTGGAGATGCTCCTGGTGCTGAGGCCATCAAGAGAGGACAATGCAAGATGGAAGGAGGTCGACTGGATACGAAGAGAGATGAAGGTGCTGAGGACATCAAGAGACGATGATGCAGGATGAAGGTGGCTTTGACCAAAGACACCAAAACATGGTGCAGGATGGAGGAAGGTCGCTTGCATGTGAAGGAGGATGACAACGTCCTGGGAGGGCACCCAGTGCCAAGGACACCAGGATGAAGGGAGGATGAACATGGAGATGTTCTGGGCATCAAGGACACCAAGAGATGGTTTGAGATGACAGGTAGTGGCTTGCCTGCAGGAGAGCACCCAGTATCAAAGACACCAAGAGCTGGTAGAAGATACATGGAGGTGTCTTGCAGATGAAAGAGGACGGAGAAGCCCAAGGAGGAGCTGAGAACAGCAAGAGAGGACAACATGAGATGGACAAAGGTGGCTTTGCACATAATAGAGCATGAAGATGCCCTGGGAGGACACCCAATGCTGAGAGCACTGAAGTGGGTGTCAGATGGAGGGAGGTGGCCTGCAGGAGAACAGAGATGCCCTCAGAGCACACCCAGTGCCAAGAAGAGGATGATGCAGGTGGTTGGCATCTAAGGAGCATGAGGATGCTCTGGAAGTGCTGAGGACACTCAAGGATGCTGCAAGACAAAGGGCTGTGTCCTGCATGTGAAGAAACATGAAGATGAGAAGCCACCAGACAGGGAGGACACAAGAGATGATGCAAGACAAAGGGTGGTGGGACATTGGCACAGGGTGCCCAGGGGACCTGTGGCTGCCCCATCCCTGGCAGTGGACGGGGCTTGGAGCAACCTGCTCTGTGGAAGGTGTCCCTGCCCATGGCAGGGGGTTGGAGCTGGAGGAGCTTTAAGGTCCCTTCTAATCCAACCCATTCCATGATTCTGTATCGAGAACACCAAGAGATGCTGCAAGATGGAGGCACATGAAGATGCCAACAATGAAGTCACTGAGAAGATGCACGATCAAGCCAGATGTCCCAAATCCAACCACTGAGAACCCACATCGTGGTGGCCATGTCGCCCCCACCCAACCGCTCACCACCATCTCCAAGGCCAGAGCAGGGTGACGGTGTTGAGCTGCTACTTGCCTGGCAGGTTGTTGATGTAACCACCATCCATCAGTAAGTTGCCATCCTTGGGGTCACAGAGTGGTGGGAGGTACCCAGAAAGGGTCATGCTGGCTCGCACGTAGCGCCAGAGCGAGCCTGCACCAGCAGGAACAAACCCAATGAGCACAACCCACCTGAGACCCCTCCTTGGGGCTGCCCCTCGCCCCTGCCCGTGCCTGGGGACGTCTACAGCCCATGGAGCACCCATGGGTGGTAGAGGAACCCCGCTGCGTGTCCTTGACCTTGGCTGTTGGTAAAGCTCAACTTGGGATGGGATTTGGGTTTGGGAAGTGGGTTCTTGGAGGGGTTGGTGGTCCTGGTGAGGGAGATGCT
>NW_009936981.1:8601-18725 GCF_000696875.1 Nestor notabilis
GAGAGGACATGGTCATGGCCATGGAGGCCCCAGCAGTAGGTGACCGAGGAGGTTTGGAGCCCCAGAACCAAGCCAGCCAGGATGGGTGAAGGATGGGAGGTGCTGGTTAGGGGTGGTGAGCAGGGATTAGTTGGCATTAGAAGCCAGAGGAACAGGCAGAGCAAGAGCCAGGCTGCTTGGGAAGCCACCACGGGCAGCTTCGTGGATGGCTCAATGTCCCAGGTGAGCTCCAACACCAGGCAAGGAGGAGGGGCAGCCACCACCATGTCCCACCACCACCACGATGTCCCCACCACCACTGCGATGTCCCCACCACCACCGCGATGTCCCCACTGCCACATCATCCCCACCACGACGTTGACCATCATCAGATCATGCCCTTGCTGCACATGCTGTGAGCGTGGGTTATGGGGTTAGTGGTGAGCACCTATGTTAGAGGAGACACACGCATGCTCGAGGTGCCAGGGTGAAGCTCCACACCTCAGTTCTGCTCCCAGCCCCACCAGACACAGACAGACCCCCACTGGGAGCTGAGCCTCATGGGATGACCAGGTTGGACTTGATGATCTTGAAGGCCTTTTCCAACCTGGCTGATTCTATAGGAAGCCACCACCGCCTGGGCTCACCATGAGCCCTCCAAGCCCTTTCCTGGCCACACCAGGATGTGTCTTCTCCATGGGACATGGCAAACCTTCCCCCATGGAGCAGCAACATGTTTTGGGGTGCTGGTGAGGAAGGTCCCCACAAAGGGGGCTGTGGTAGCACCACAGAACTTCTCCAGCTCCCCATGGAGTGCTCACCATCCGTGTGCACCCGCATGGCCGAGGCCGTGATGTCAGTTGTGACGTTGAAGTAGGGCAGCCACAGGTCCTGTGGGGACAAGACGGGGTGGGTGACACCGTGGGGACACTGTGGGGCTGGTCAGAACCCTCCCCACGGGTGGGTGACCCACCTCGATCTGCTTGTCCTGGAAAACCTTGTTGATGCTGTCATTGAAGGCTGAGCCCGAAAACATGGACGTGATGGGGTAGGTGAGGTCCAGGACGGTCGCAAACACTGAGTTCATGCACTGGAGGAGGAGGAGGAGGAAGGAGGAGAGAGGGAGGAGGAAAAAAGGAAGAAGAGAGAAGGAAGGAGAAGGAAGAGAAAGAAAGAACGAGGAAAAAAGGAAGGAGAAGGAAGGAAAAGTAAGAAAGAAGGAGAAGAAAGGAAGAGAGAAGGAGAAGGAGGACAGAAGTAGGAGAAGGAAGAAGAGAGAAGGAAGAGAAAGAAGGAGGAGAAAGAAAGAGAAAGAAGGAGGAGAAAGAAAGAGAAAGAAGGAGGAGAAAGAAAGAGAAAGAAGGAGGAAAGAGAAAGAGAAAGGAGGAAGTGGAGAGAAGGAAGAAGACAGAAGGACGAGGAGAGAAGGAAAGAAGGAGAAGAAAAGGAGGAAGAGAGGAGAAGGAGGAGGAAAGAGGGAGGAGAGGAGGAGGTGAGAAGGAAGAAGAAAGAAGGGGGAGAAAGAAGAAGAAACAAGGAGAAAGAAAGAGGAGAGAAGGAGGAGGAGAACAAGGGAAGAATGAAGAAGGAGGAAAGAAGGAGGAAAGAAAGAGGAGAGAAGGAGAAAGGGAGGAAGAAGGAGAAAAGAAGGAGAAGAGAAGAAGGAGGGAAGGAGGAAGGAAGGAAAAGACAAGGAGGAAGAAAGAAGAGTAAGAAGAAAAGGAGGAGGAGAAAGAATAATGAGAGAAAAAAAGGAAGAGGAGGAAGAACAAGGTGAGGGAGAAGGAGGAAGAAGAAAGAAGAGGAAAAAAGGAGAGGAGGAAGAGACAGTTAGAATAAGGA
Source organism: Nestor notabilis (assembly GCF_000696875.1). Classification (NCBI taxonomy): domain Eukaryota; kingdom Metazoa; phylum Chordata; class Aves; order Psittaciformes; family Psittacidae; genus Nestor; species Nestor notabilis. The sequence goes on from NW_009936981.1 coordinate 10,423, forward strand.
GAGAAGGCAAAGGAGGATGAAGAAGAAGAAGAAGGAGATGTACGAAGAAGAGGAAGACGAACAGGAGGAAGGAGACACTTCCACCGCCAGGAAGGTCCTTCCCTGTGGTGGGTCCATGCCCTGGCACCCACCTTGGCCCACTCCCGTGCCCGCTGCATGGTGCTGTCGGCGCAGCGCTCCTCGGCGTAGAGCGCCCCGATGAAGGCGCCGATGGAGGTGCCACCAACCATGTCAATGGGGATCCCCGATTCCTCCATCGCCTTGATCACCCCAATGTGGGAGCAGCCCCTGGATAAAGAGGAGAATGGATGAGATGGGGACCTCCCCACCCCACTAAGTCCCATCCTTGGTGTGGCACCGACCTGGCTCCGCCACCACCCAGGACAAGGGCGATGGTGTTGCCGGTGAGGACACGCGCCAGGCGGGAGAAGTCGCTGTGGATGTCGGCCTTCTTCTTATACAACTTATCATATGTCTCCTGCTGTGGATGGGATGGCCACTGGGTGACAATGAGAGAGGGGGACCACCAAGGTCATCCCGGGGGGACACACACGTACCAGTTTGGCGGGGTTCCGTCGGGTGAAGATGTGCTTGGGACACCTGATGTGGAGGTGACCCGAGCACCAACTGCGCATGTTGAGCCACTCAACGGTGCGGGAAGGGCCGGGACCACCCTCACGGTGGAGGAGAACCAACTGCTTCAGTGCCCGCACTGCTGTGTTCTCCAGCGTCTGCTCCAGCTGTAGAAGCCATCAGCCACCCGCCACGGTGGTGTCCCACCACCTCCTACCTCCTCAACCTCACCTTTCCCACCATTGGCTCTTGGTCACCCATTCCTACGATGAGGATGCAGTCGGCCTGACGGATGCACCGCACGGTCCAGGAGGTCAGGGTGGAGTCAGTCAGGTAGAGGACGATGCGGTGGCTGTCCTCCTGCTGCGCCAACCACCCCGACAGGCGGTACTCCTGGATGCTGCCGAGATGGAGGGGTCAGCTGGTGGCACGGCGCTGGTGGGTCGCTGGTGATGGTCCTCCCCATGGGAGTTACCTTTCCAGCGCCAAGTAGCCAAGGTTGATACGGAGAACGTCGCTGGTGAGGAGCAAAGTGGGACCTGGAAGAGGTGGGATGAGGTCACCGCCATGCTGTGGTCACCACTGTGCCATGGGGTTGTGGTCATCACTATGCTGTGGTCATCCTCGTGCCATGGGGTTGTGGTCACCACCATGCTGTGGTCATCATTGTGCCATGGGGTTGTGGTCACCACTATGCTGTGGTCATCATCATGCCATGGGGTTGTGGTTGCAACCATGTTGTGGTCAACACTGTGCCGTAGGGTTGTGGTCACCACCATGCTGTGGTCATCATCATGTCATGGGGTTGTGGTCACCACCATGCTGTGGTCACCATCATGCCATAGGGTTGTGGTCACCACCATGCTGTGGTCATCATCGTGCCATAGGGTTGTGGTCACCACCATGCTGTGGTCACCATCGTGCCATGGGGTTGTGGTTGCAACCATGTTGTGGTCATCATTGTGCCGTAGGGTTGTGGTCACCACTATGCTGTGGTCATCCTCGTGCCATGGGGTTGTGGTCACCACCATGCTGTGGTCACCATCGTGCCATGAGGTTGTGGTCATGACCACACTGTGCTGTCATGCCAGGAAGCTGTGATGGTCACCATGCCATGGTGCCCACCATGCCACAAGACCATGACTACCTCCATGCCATGGCCACCACTGTGCCATGGGGCTGTGATCACCACCAGACCAGGTCACTGACGTTCCACAGGAGGATGGTCACCTCCACACATTGTGGCCACCACCATGCCATGGTCACCACTGCACTGGCACTCACCAATGGCGTCGAGAGCATGCTTGAGCTCCAGTGAGAAGGCCACAGCAGGGACACTGTCACACACCGGCAGCACCGCCACCGTCGAGAGGTTGCTGGTGGGGTTAATGGGCTCCGAGCTGGAGGCCATGCCCAAGCCAGAGCCTGCATGGACAGGACAAGAGGGAGGTGGACACCTTCCATGTGCTGCTCTGGTGATGGCCACCAGCCTGGAGAAGGCACCTTGTTGTCCCAAATTCTTCTGGGACCTACTTGCAAAGGGCCCGCGGAGCTGCTGAAGGCTTCCCAAGATCTTCTGGCTCAGAAGGTGGATGAGGCGGGTGACAACCTGCAGGAACCAGGATGGGGCCCATGGCATCATTGGACCTGGCAGGGCTTCCTCAGCTAGACCCCAAGCTAGTGTCCCATGTGCCTTTTAGGGTGCCACCACCACCACCACCACCACCCATCCCTCACAGAGGGACACCCATTGAGGTCCTCTACAGACAGCTCTACCAACTGCTGGTTCTAACAAGCCACTGGCTGGAAGGGACACAGGGACATTCTCCTTCCATAGGAAGAGGGTGAAGACCCCAGGATGGAGGATCTGGAGGTACCTGGGGGTATCTGCGCTTGATGTTGTTCAAGGTGCCCTCAGGCAGCTTGGCCAGCTCCGAGTCCCGCACCGCATGGACCGTGGTGGCACGAGGCTGCCGGGTGAGGGCTTCCACCTGCAGTAGAAGACACGTGGCCATGATGCACCATCCAGACGTACGTGGTGTCCACCCCATGGCCCTGCCATGGCTCTCACCACCCCGATGAGGTCTGCCCGGCCGTACTCCCCGACGAGCTCCTTCTTGCCGCTGCCCTTCTGGATGACGGAGCGGAGGCGCCCATTGAGCACGATGTAGGTGCAGTCCGACTTGTCCCCCTGCCTGGGGGACACAAGCAGCGTGTGGAGCTCAGCACCTCAGCCCCCTACCAACGTGGTGCTCCCCAAGGCGAGGTGGGTGCCCATCCCTTGGGACCCACCTGTAGAGTGCCCGCCCGGCCTCCACCGCCATCCAGTCGATGGCAAAGTCCATCTGGCGCACGAAAGGGGACATACGAGCCACCACGATGTGGGCGACAGTCAGCACCACGCTGGGCTGCTCCCGCATGATGCTATAGATCAAGAGCAGGTGGGGGGACCCCCAAGAGATGCCACCACAAGGTTCACCTTGAGAATCCCCTTTGGAATCAACCCTTTGCCCCCAGAGCTCCTCCACTCACTCGTAGAAGTCCATCTTGGACATCTTGAGGAAGGTGCAGTCACGGTTGGCCTTGATGGTGTAGATGAGGGGCTCACCGGTGAGCACGCCCAGTTGTCCCACCATCTCTCCAGGTTGGGTCAAGAAGAGGAAGACGTGTTCAGCCTTGTCAATCATCTGCTGGTACACATGCAGGCAGCCACAGATGACAAAGTAGAGGCTCGCATCCTGCCAAGATGTCACCTCATGACCATTGGAGGCCACCTGAGATCCTCAGCATCACGTGGGGGGTTCTTCTGGTTCTCTTCACAAGGTGTTTTGCACCCTCCAGATGGCTTTGGGGATCGTTCCTGCCCCCCGTCACCCATAGGGCAGGAGTAGGACGAGGAGCACCCAGTGGAGATGGAGGGTGAGGGGAGCAGCTCCCCAAAACCCAAACCAACCTGTTCCCCTTCACAGGCAATGACTGCCCCGGCCTTGGCGCGATAGAGCTGGACACGGTTGTCAAGGAGAGAAGGGTCCTAGAGGGAAGAACGGCATCACATGAAGTGATGGGGACCACCATGAGGAGATAGGGAGCACCATGGAGACCACCATGAGGAGATGGGAACCCACCACAAAATGATGGGGGACCACCACCAGGAGATGGGGACCACCGTGAGGAGATGGGAACCACAACGAGGAGACAGGGGGCTGCTCCAAGGCAATGGGGACAACCACAAAATGATGGAGGAGCATCCCAAAGAGATGGGGGACCACCCCGAGGCCACAGGGATCACCATGAAGTGATGAGGATCCACCATGAGGTGATTGGGAGCCACGACAAAATGATGAGGACCCACCAGAAGGCCACAAGAACCCACCATGAAGCAACATGAACCACTACAAAGCAATAGGGGACCAACATGAAGCGATGAAGCCCACCAAGAAGCCCCAGGGGACCACCACAAAGCCCCAGAGGCACTGTTTCTGCTCTCACCTCCAACTTCATGAGCTTGCCCAGCTCTTGCTTGGCAGTCTCCAAGATGGTGCTGCTCTGGCTGCCCTGGTATGGTCCAACGGGAGGGTTCATAGGTGTGGACTCATCCCTGCCATAGCTGTAGCGGTAAATACCAGATGGTTGCTCCTCCAGCGTCACTGTCTTGCGCTCCTTAGGCTCATGGGAGATGGACTATGGGGAGATGGGACAGCTCCATCACCATCAATGGTCACCCTGGTGGTGCTGGTGAGGGATTTGGGTGGATGCAATCATTAGGATTGGAAGCGATCTCTGGAGATCATCTGGAGAGCTAAGGCAGGGCCACCTACAGCAGGTCACACAGGACTGTGGCCATGGTGGGTTTGGAATGGCTCCAGATCCCCTTGGATCCTGATCCTGACCAGAGGGATGGATCAGCTGCTCCCCCAGCTCCCTATCTCCATCCCAGCTCTGTATCTCCATCCCAGCTCCGTACCTCCATTCTCAGCTCCATGTGTCCATCCCCAGCTCCCTATCTCCATCCCCAGCCCCGTATTTCCATCCCCAGCTCCGTATCTCCATCCCCAGCCCCGTATCTCCATCCCAGCCCCGTATCTCCATCCCAGCTCCGTATCTCCATCCCAGCTCCATATCTCCATCCCAGCTCCATATCTCCATCCCCAGCTCCGTATCTCCATCCCAGCTCCATATCTCCATCCCAGCTCCATATGTCCATCCCCAGCTCCATGTGTCCATCCCAGCTCCGTATCTCCACCCCAGCTCCACATCTCCATCCCCAGCTCTGTATCTCCATCCCAGCTCCGTATCTCCACCCCTTCATCCATGTCACTAAGAAACAAGGTGAAGAAGACCCTGAAGTATCAAGCCCTGGAGAACACCGACTATGGGCTTCCAACTGGATTCTCCTCCATGATCCCAACCCTCTTTACCCGGGAGAAGGTGGGGAAGGTGCTGGTCCTGTCCTCCTGCAGCGACACCGAGATGCGCCCGCGCTCGTAGGCCAGGTCGAAGTCAGAGCGAGGACCCTTCTGGATACCTGCAATGGGTGAAGGTGGGGTCACCAGTGTTCAAGACAAGGGTGTTGGGTGGGGAATGCAGGATGGGGGTGCACAAGGATGGGAGATGCAGGATGAGGGTACACAAGGATGGGAGATGCAGGAGAAAGGGGTAGGAGGATGCTCTGGGGTGGTGGCCACATGAGCTTGGAGGAGATCCACAACCCTGGTGGCCCTACATGACCTCAGGACCCCCTGGTTCCTCCCTCCAGCCTCAGACCCACCAGCAATGTCCACAGGCATGGAGATGCAGCGGCTCATGGTTGGCGTGGGGGGCTCCAGGCCTCCAGCTTTCAGTGGCTCAGCTGCTGGATGAGAGACCACCTTAAGTATGGGCAGCAGAGCCCCTCATCGTGGTGGTCTCACCAGGGGAAGAGGTTCCAGGGCTCCATTCCCAGCTCCTACCTGGCTCCCGGCCCTCATCCATGTGGCCAAGGCCGCGCTTGCCGTGGCGGACGGGGCTGGTGCGGGCAGTGTGGCTGGGCTGTGGGAAGAGCTTTGGTGGTTGCATGTCCTACAACAGGGAGCATCAGGAGGGTTGGGGTTCTCCAGCTCCATCCTATGCTGAGGAGGAACTCACGTGGCTGAAGAGCTCATTGGTCAAGCCAAGGTAGTTGTGCAAAGCCAAGAAGGTGACTCGCTGCAGGCGCACCATGATGATCTAAAGTGGGGGGAAGAAGCCATCAGTGGTCTCCTGGCACCCCAAGGGACCCCCCCACGGTGGTCCCACCAAGCCAGACTCACCTGCACCACCCGTACCAAGCTCTCGGGGTAGTTCTCAAAGATGGTTGAGAAAGCTTCAACTGGCAACCGGAGGATGGTGGAGTTTGCTGCTGCCCGGGCACTCACTGTCTTGTACGGACGCTGGTGGCCCTAGGTGACACACTGAGGTCCATCTCAAGCATGGATGGTCCATCTCGGCAATGGATGAGGGGTGGTGGCAGTTGGGGACTGGCAAAGCTCACTGGTAGCACCAGGCTTTTGGCTGGTGGGGCTTGGGGATGGGCGTGGTTGGGCTTCCAGATGGCCATGGTTGGGCTGCAGGAGTTTGGAGATGGCAATGGTTGGGCTTGGGGATGGCCATGGTTGGGCTGGGAAGGTTTGGAGACATCTGTGGTCAGGTTGGGGACATCCCCCATCAAGCTTAGGGGGTTTGGGGATGGTCATGACCAGGTTTAGGGGGTTTGGGGACAACCATGATCAAGCTTAGGGGGGTTGGGGATGGCCACAATCAAGTTTAGGGGACTTGAAGATGGTTATGACCAGGGTTAGAGGACTTGGGGATGGCCACAGCCAGGTTTAGGGGACTCGGGGCCAACGCTGGCACTGGTACCGTGAGGACATCGAGGATGCTGAGCAGACTGTGCACGCTGTCCCCAGGGAACACCTCCTTCATCACTGTCTCCTTCCCATCCTGCACGGCACAAACCCCCTTTGCTCTTCCCATCTCCATGTCCTGGGTGTCCCCATGCGTCCATCCATCCATCATCCATCCATCCATCCATCCATCATCCATCATCCATCCATTCATCCATCCACCCATCCATCATCCACCCATCCATCCATCCATCCATCACTCTGCCACCTCCCTCTCCCCTGGGTGTCCCCATCCCTCTCTCTGCCACCTCCTGGGTGCCCTTTGGGTGTCTCCATCCATCCCTCAGACACCTCCTGGGTGTCCTCTAGGTGTCCCCATCCATCCATCCATCCATCATCCATCCATCCGTCTGTCCATCCATCCATCCCTCTGCCACCTCCTTCTCCCCTGGGTGTCCCCATCCATCCATCCATCCATCTATCCATCTATCCATCCGTCTGCCCATCCACCCATCCCTCTGCCACCTCCTTCTCGCCTGGGTGTCCCCATCCATCCATCCATCCATCCATCCATCATCCATCCACCCGTCTGCCCATCCACCCATCCCTCTGCCACCTCCTTCTCCCCTGGGTGTCCCCATCCATCCATCCATCCATCATCCATCCATCATCCATCCATCCATCCATCCGCCACCTCCCTCTCCCCTGGGTGTCCCCATCCCTTCCTGTGCCACCTCCATGTCCCCTGGCTATCCCAGTCCATCCCCCCCTGTGCCACCTCCAGGATGTCCCCACCACGCACGGGTTCGGTGAGGATCAGCTCCAGTTTCCCATCCTGCAGCACGTAGATGCTGGAGTCCGGTTGTCCTGGCCGGAAAACGTATTCCCCTTGATGGCACTGCTGGAATACCATGTGCTTGCAGAGCTCCAGGAACAAGGGCTTCTCAAAGTGACCCAGCACCCTGTGGGGACAAGGAGGGGGACAAGAGGTGACATGGAGCCCACCAGGACCTTCTCTGGTCCCTTAGAGCCACCACTGCGATGGGGATGCAGAAGGGAAGAGCATCCTTCAGAAAAGTGGTCCAGCCTGTCCCTATGCAAAGATCCTGATCCTGATCTCAGGGCTGGATCCTGATCCCAAAGGCTGGATCCTTGTCCCCCAGGATCCTGCTTCTGATCCTCAGGGATGGATCCCGACCCCCCCATGATCCAGATCCTGACCCCAGGGCTGGATCCTGCCCCCAAAGGCTGGATCCTGGTCCCCCTTGGTCCTGCTCCAGACCCCCGGGATGGATCCTGCTTCCCTTGGATCCTAACCCTGACCCCAGGGATGGATCCTGATCCTCAGGGATGGATCCTGCTCCCTCTGGATCCTGCTCCTGACCCTCAGGGCTGGATCCTGGTCCTCCTGGACCCTGTTCCTGACCCTCAGGGCTGGATCCTGGTCCCCCTGGACCTTGCTCCAGTCCCCTAGGGATGGATCCTGCCCCCAAAGGCTGGATCCTGGTCCCCCTCGGTCCTGCTCCAAACCCCCGGGATGGATCCTGCTTCCCTTGGATCCTAACCCTGGCCCCAGGGATGGATCCTGACCCTCAGGGCTGGATCCTGAAGCTCCCTAGATCCTGCTCCTGAGCCATAGGGCTGGCTCCTGACCCCAAAGTCTGGATCCTGGTCCCCCTCGGTCCTGCTCCAAACCCCCGGGATGGATCCTGCTTCCCTTGGATCCTAACCCTGACCCCAGGGATGGATCCTGATCCTCAGGGATGTATCCTGCTCCCTCTGGATCCTGCTCCTGACCCTCAGGGCTGGATCCTGGTCCTCCTGGCCCCTGTTCCTGACCCTCAGGGCTGGATCCTGGTCCCCCCGGAC
>NW_009936981.1:18815-20622 GCF_000696875.1 Nestor notabilis
CCCCCCAGGATGGATCCTGCTTCCCTTGGATCCTAACCCTGACCCCAGGGATGGATCCTGACCCTCAGGGCTGGATCCTGAAGCTCCCTAGATCCTGCTCCCCCTGGCTCCCCTTCTCCTGCTCCTCACCGCACGTTCTTGAGCATGAAGAGCACCTCGGAGGGCAGGTGGGAGCTGCCCATGTCGAACTCGCTCAGGTCGGCCTCCAGCAGCACCGGCGACGGCTCCTTCATCTGCAGCTTGGGCAGCTCCTTCTGCATGTGCAGGAACCTTGGGGACAAGGAGGTGGCACCAGCTCACTCTGGGTGGGTTGGGGGGGGTGTCCCCTTGTGTCCCCATCCCTTGGCACCGGTGGCTCCTCACTTCCTGGCCAGGTTGAACATCCTCAGCCTCCTCTTCATGCGCGGGCGCGAGGCGCTGGAGATGGTCGTGTCCATCAGGGACGACGTGGATTGGGACACCTGCGGTTGGGGACATGGAGGTGGTGCTCAATGGGGACACCATAAAGCCACCACCACCCTCCACCCCCCCTTGTTGTCACCTTAATGTCACCTTGCGCATGATCTTGCGCCCGTAGAAGAGCATCTTGTCCCGCTTGCGGAAGCGGTACCTCGGGGACTCCTGCTCCAGGGCTCCTGGGGACACTGGTGGGAACAGGTCAATGGGGACCATCCCCCCCCTGTCCCCAAGGCCACCATAGTGGGGACAGGTCAATGGGGACCATCACCCCCCTGTCCCCAAGGCCACCATAGTGGGGACAGGTCAATGGGGACCATCACCCCCCTGTCCCCAAGGCCACCATAGTGGGGACAGGTCAATGGGGACACTGTCACCCCCCTGTCCAAGGCCACCATAGTGGGGACAGGTCAATGGGGACCATCACCCCCCTGTCCCCAAGGCCACCATAGTGGGGACAGGTCAATGGGGACCATCACCCCCCTGTCCCCAAGGCCACCATAGTGGGGACAGGTCAATGGGGACCATCACCCCCCTGTCCCCAAGGCCACCATAGTGGGGACAGGTCAATGGGGACCATCACCCCCCTGTCCCCAAGGCCACCATAGTGGGGACAGGTCAATGGGGACCATCACCCCCCTGTCCCCAAGGCCACCATAGTGGGGACAGGTCAATGGGGACCATCACCCCCCTGTCCCCAAGGCCACCATAGTGGGGACAGGTCAATGGGGACCATCACCCCCCTGTCCCCAAGGCCACCATAGTGGGGACAGGTCAATGGGGACCATCACCCCCCTGTCCCCAAGGCCACCATAGTGGGGACAGGTCAATGGGGACCATCACCCCCCTGTCCCCAAGGCCACCATAGTGGGGACAGGTCAATGGGGACCATCACCCCCCTGTCCCCAAGGCCACCATAGTGGGGACAGGTCAATGGGGACCATCACCCCCCTGTCCCCAAGGCCACCATAGTGGGGACAGGTCAATGGGGACCATCACCCCCCTGTCCCCAAGGCCACCATAGTGGGCCTGCAGAGGGACAGGGGTGTCCCCAAGGTGTCCCCAGGGGCACGGGGACAAGTGGGAGGGGGTGATTGGTGGCTCTGGCACCACGGTGACATGGAGGCCTTGGGGGATACGGGGAGACGTTTGGGGCGCTTCAAGGGGTGCTCAACAGCAGCAGGGACCTGCCGCCATCCCTTGGGGACACGTTAGGGTCCCCTGGCTGGGTCCTCACCGTGGAGAGCTGCTCCTTAGTGAAGAACAGGGACATCGCCGCCACCACGGACTCGTCCTGCAGGGACATGGGGACACCCTGGTGACACCCCATGGGGGTGACTGTCACCCCCCG
>NW_009936981.1:20651-21249 GCF_000696875.1 Nestor notabilis
CTCTGACTCGCTCTGCCCCATGGCCCCAACCTGCCAAAACAACCCAAAGGCACCAGGTGGGTGACACCAAGGGACGGTGACACCCAAGTGACACCCCCACATGGGTGAAACCCCACCAAGGGGTGGCTTTGCTTGGGGTTTGCTGTGGAACGGGTGCAATAGGGCGCCCCAAGGGGCTCGGTGACATCAAATGGCCAGGAGGGACCCAGTCACCCATCTGTCACCCATCGGGGTGTCACCCATCGTGGTGTCACCCTGTCCCTGCCACCCATCATGGTGTCACCCTGTCCCTGTCACCCATCGTGCTGTCACTCTGTCCCTGTCACCCATTGTGCTGTCACCCTGTCCCTGTCACCCATCACAGTGTCACCCTGTCCCTGCCACCCATCGTGGTGTCACCCTGTCCCTGTCACCCATCGTGCTGTCACTCTGTCCCTGTCACCCATTGTGCTGTCACCCTGTCCCTGTCACCCATCACAGTGTCACCCTGTCCCTGCCACCCATCGTGGTGTCACCCTGTCCCTGTCACCCATCGTGCTGTCACTCTGTCCCTGTCACCCATTGTGCTGTCACCCTGTCCCTGTCACCCATCACAGTG
>NW_009936982.1:0-32970 GCF_000696875.1 Nestor notabilis
ATATCAATTGTGGCATACCACCTGGCTGCCTATGACAAGAGGTCAGCTTCTAATGCCTCCATGATCTGTGGGATTTTGTATGTGGTGAAGTCTGTGTATGAAGATGACGACAATGAAGCCACAGGGAATAAAATAGACTACATATATAGCACTGACCAAAGCAAGGATAGCACGGTGGATGTACCTTTTCCAAACTCCAACCAGTATATTGCTGCTGTGGCTTATAATCCCTGGGACAACCTCCTTTACATATGGAACAACTATCACATTGTGAAATACTCTTTGGATTTTGGCCCTCTGGACAGCAGAGCAGGGCAGGCTCACCATGGGCAGGTATCCCTACATTTCCCCATGCTGGGCACCACAAAGAACAGTTGTGGTTTAAGCCCAGCTGGTAACTCAGAACCACGCAGCCGCTTGCTCACTCCCCACCTTCTTTCTCCCTCAGCTCCTGGAGGGATGCGGAGGAGAATCAGAGGAATGTAACTCCCACGGGTTGACATAAGAGCAGTTCGGTAACTAAGGTATAATACAAACCACTACTGCTACCAATAATAATGGTAAGAGAAATAACAAGGGGAGAGGACACAACCGCTCACCACCCGCCGACCGATACCCAGCCCGACCCGAGCAGCGATCTGGGCCTTCCGGGTAATTCCCCCCAGTTTCGATACGTTGCAGGACGTGCTGTGGTATGGAATAGCCCTTTGGCCAGTTTGGGTCGGGTGTCCTGCCTCTGCTTCCTCCTGGCTTCCCCTCCTCCCTGGCAGAGCATGAGACTGAGAAAGTCCTTGGTCAGAGTAAACATTACTGAGCAACAACTAAAAACATCGGTGTTATCAGCATTGTTCCCAGGCTGAAAGTCAAAACCACAGCACTGCACCAGGTACTAAGAAGGAAAAAAATGACTGCTGTAGCTGAACCCAGGACAATCTGTAATTTCATAGGCTAAGTAGGGAAAATAAAGATATATTTGACATGTTAGATACTTGTAAGCATTTCTTAAATGAACATGTCAGCAGTGTTTTAAATGCTGCATCACATTTCAAAGGAGAAATAATGTGGTTTTTTGAGTTACACACAACTTTGTACATTAATATTTTCTCTCATGTGCTCATAAACACATCTGAATTTGAACACGCAAACCATGTTTGTACAGAAATGTGGATGGGTGGATGTCTGGCTCCCTTAAAGGCTTGTATAAATAGTATGTTTGTAAAAGAGGTGGAGGAACATAATTAAAACAAAGACCCAATTGGTCCTAAAAAACATAAACACTTTCTGGTGGACTGACAGTATCAGTTACAACATGCCGTTAACTGTATGTGTCTGATGCCTGAAAAAAATAAATAACAAAAGATAAGAAAGAGAAGTAATATATCAGCAACATTTGGAAAAGTCCAGGCTGTCTTTTGGTTCATTCCTGGAAGATGTAGGGCAATGCTGTTCAATTTTTGTCTGCTCCAGGACAGCATCTGCCACATTATAGGACTGGGCCATCAGTGCATGCAGAGGATAAGGAAGAAGCAGTCCAAGAGAAATGAAACTGGTCTAATGCCAGTTTTGCAGTGATCGAAAGGAATGAGCTATAGTGCAAATAAATACAAAATCAAATGCTGGGAGCTGCCACTGGACAACATGGAAAGTGGAGGCTCAGCTTTTTTACTCTCTTTTTACTAGCAGAACTAATGGTATAGATGCAGAGCAAGCTGTTTGTTTAGCATGGTCACTTTCTGCTTGATATATTTACTAGTAGGAATATCAAATTATATTGTCCCCTAAAGTGTTCACTGTACAACCCCTTGTGCTCCCTCTGTTCCAAGACCAGTCATAATCAATCAGACCAATGAAAGCAATCATCTTTTCTCACAGCATCTAAGGTTTTACTGAGAATTTACAAAGGAAAACAAAGCATGTAACAATAGGAAACAAATGACAGCACACAGTACAGTAAATAGGCAGCGGCATAGCAGGATATTCATACCACCAACTTCAGTCACATACTAAGTTAGGTGGTGAGGAGTCCTGGGCTCTTTATCTAGCCAGCGAGGAGGGAAAGATCTGCTGTAGGACAATTCAGAGAAGCAAAGAAAGTCTCCTCATCTAGTACTGCAGGTACTAGATAAAGTGATACGGGTATTATGAATACTCCCTATAAAGCAGTAATGAGACAACTGCTGTAATGACTGGAATAGACATCACAGCCCCACATCCCATTGTTTTCCTTTTGAATTGTGGGAGAATTTTAATTCAGAGAGTGGTCCTAGTTAGAGGAGAAAATTCTGAGAAAAAACTTCCTTCCAGTGCTGTGGTGGATTCAAAAATACTAGGCAAGTACAAGAAATCCTCACAATGTTTACTAATGGTATTTCTAGGTGGAAGAGTAGTTATGTCTACAGGAAGTCTGGTGTTATAATCAGAGCTTTGTGATGGCTCTAGGAGCCAAGGATTTATAGCACAAAGCCAAATATCTTTGTAACTTGGATCACTGGTTTATGCTACATTGAAACAGAAGGAGCCAGACCCATATTGGACGAGAAGTAGAAATTTTAGGTTGTGCTCATTATATCCTGTCTTTATCAGACTGTCAGTAATATTCTGACACGATGCAAGGGAAAGGAATAGATAAAATCATTGGATTTGAAGTAAATAATGGCAAGACTGTGAGAATACAGGTGTTGTCCTTGAAATATGACTGAGGCCATTTTCTCCAGCACTTGTGGTTGGGATGTCAGCTAAATAAAAAGAGAGTAAGAAACTGCAGAAAGTTTTATGCAGAAAGGAGAGTCTAATTTGAGGGTGCAGCAGAAATGATGCAAGAAACAGCCTCGGTTTTCATTGTTGATAACCAATATTGGGAATAATCCAGTGAGACTCTATGTGGCTGCCTATTTCTGCCAACCCTGCTTTCCATCCAGGCTACAAAACTGGCCAGTGCTTTAACGGCACAGTCTGGCCCAAGATGGGCATTGATTCAAAACAGCCAACTCAGAAATGAAATACATGGAAAGGGAAAAAGCAAAACAAACTCCATGTGAAAGGAAAATGATCCAAACAACTGATGGTCTTTCTGATCCCTGAATGGACGCCAGTTGTCCTGAGGCAGTGAAGTAGCCAACAGATAATTCCAAACTTTGAAAGGTGTCCATATCACCACTTGGTCAGGCAAGGGAAAAGAAACAGCCTATTAAAAAAACCAAAACCAAACAACGACGACAACAACAAAAGGAGGGGAAAAAGAAATACCCCAGCTTTCTGTCAAAAGCCTTTATAAAAATGTCTCTTAAAATAAAATGGATGTAAGGATAGATTTCCATCTGGTCTGCCAAAACCACATTTACCCACCAGGTCTGTTCCCTGCTCAGCCAAAATTTACCATCCCACAGCAATCCTCATGACTCAGGAGAGCCAACAACAAAAATTAATGAAATTGCACTTAGGTAAACTATGACAATGAACATGTGGGGTATACTCCATAGAGGAATAAGTGGCAAATTCATACTTGGCCACCTTGTGTTTGTGTGCTTGTGCGGGAAAGAGGCACAATCATTCACATTTGCAGAGGGAGCGAGCGAGCTTTCCAGATCAACTGGCTCCTTCATGACAAGAGCAGGACATGAGCCAGACATGTCACTCTCACTTTCTGCCTCTTTTATCTCTCGCCACAACTAGGGACTGCAGAGAGAAGATTGTTCTGGCTGGAAGCTGAGGGACACAGGTGGTACCAGCAGCTGCAAGCTCTTTAGTTCTCATTGGCTCTACTTATTAGAACATGCATTGTATGTTTAATACATTGCATCTCATTGTGTGGGAACAAGAGTTGGGGGCTGGTGGTGCTGTACGATGGACTCTCATATTGCTGGAGAGGGAAGGCAAGGTGGAGGCTGCTCCTAGTTAGAGATAATTTGAAGCTGGGGCTCCTGAAGAGAATTTGGTAACTCCACAAGAAAACCAGCTGTCCTTGATTACAGAGATATATTAGTCACTCTAAGGTAGCTGTGCCAGTCAGCATTTTGCAAAAGGCAAATAATGAAGTGATATTTTCAAGATAGAAATACATGGAGACAGAGCTTTATGCACGGCTTAGCTCTGAATTGAGCTGGTTTGTTTGTTTATTTTTAAATCACCGGCCATAAAGAACAAAAGAATTTGGGAGGTCCAGGTCAGGTATCTTCCTTTTATTTGTTTTTTACATGTAAGCATTACCACGTTTTTGCTCGTGCCAAACTTATTGTGTGACAATGTTGTTCACCTGTTACACATATGGGGGATATTTTTCCAGGAATAGTATGATCTAATTCAGTTTAAGTTATCACGTGCTCTGATAGTTAAGTGTAATTAAGCTATTGACACCTGTGGGAAACTGTTTTCTATGCTGCTTATTTCTGGAACTATTAAATGGAAAATATTGTTTACTCTAAATGGTTTTCTTATAATCTTCATTTTAAAAACTAGGGGGTCATGATTTTTTACTTTTGTTCAAGAAAGCTTTTAAACCAGGAATGTGTAAATACAAGTCTAGTTTTATTTTGGAGTGTGCGAGTTTCTGGAATGTGTTTTTTGGAGTAAAGAGCAAACGGAAAAGGGAAGAAAAACACACCACAGGTTTGTCAGCGTAGATTTTTATCACGCTAAACTGATATTACTCTTTGGTAAAATTTTCATAGACAAGTGAAGTGCAGGTAATTTTATCTGCCTGGAGTTTCATGCTGGTGGAAAATTGCTGAGGTATAAAGGGAGGATTCAGTCAAGAACCTTGAGGTGGGGCAGAACAGGTTAAAGGGAATATGACAGTACTTTGTGCTGAAAGGTTAGGTATTGCAGTTACAGGCTCCTGCTCAGTCTTAGGACAGGCTTTACTTAATACATTCATGACTGACCATGCCATAAAAAGCAGGAGAGTGCTAATGAAATTTGCTGAGGTTTCCCTAACCTTGTCAAGGCTGAGGAGAAATAGCGTACATACCAGACAGACCAGACAGGCAGTATGAGAGTCTCAAGCAATGGGGAGAGAATGCTACACAAGAGACGAGCATAAAATTCTTGGTCATTCACCCAGGAAGCAAAAGCAATTTCAGATACTTTTTTTTTTTTTTTTTTAGACCTCAACATCTAGGAACAACACAGAAGTGAAACAACTGGGTGTATAATCAGTCAGTCACACTGATGGCTGAGACTCATCAGGCTGATCCTGCGGAAAAGGCAAATGTAGTCCTAGGGTGTATTGATGGCTGAATACAATCCAGAATTCTCAGTAGAAAGCCCATACCTATGTCAAATATTTGAAAATAATTCTGATCTATAGAAACATGTTAAGCTTTGCTGACAAGAAGATGAAATAGCATCCAAGGTTCTGAAATATATGAAAACAGGTACTCAAGCACCTGTCAAAGTAATTACTGACAATTTATTTGGATGATTCTCCAGATAGCCAGATTTTACCTATAATTCCATTGTTCTTTTAAACCTAAGAATAGTCTTCAGCATTTCTTCATTTATCTTGCATAATGAGTATGAATTTTCCCCAAACTTCTTTCCCTCTCCTTCCCCAAGCTCTTTGTGTGTTTAACTGACAGCAGTGGGAAACTATTGAACAGTTGTGAGGAGGAAAGATATTCATAGAGACCAAGAAGAAACTGGTATGTGATATCAAGTAAAAATAAATCAGCAAAATGCAGTCAAACCCTTGATGGGGACTGGGAGAGTTTGTGCAGTGCCACAGTACTTCCCTGTCACATAAACAAGGCAGCACACATCCCATGAGCTTCTTTAGTCTCCCCACATCTCCCACTCCCAATCAAACTGCTTCAGGACTATACAGCTTATTTTATTTTTGCATGCAATGTGTAATTGTGTAATTCACTGTGGCATAGTTAACAGTCCTGAGATCTAACGTATGTCTTTCTGTAGGAGATGTTGAGGAAACAGTACTTGGAAACTTAGAGTTTGCCCTAA
Source organism: Nestor notabilis (assembly GCF_000696875.1). Lineage (NCBI taxonomy): Eukaryota > Metazoa > Chordata > Aves > Psittaciformes > Psittacidae > Nestor > Nestor notabilis. Next base: position 5,956 of record NW_009936982.1, read on the forward strand.
ACTGTCACCATTAGGATCCACCCTCATTACTATAGTATTCCCACTACATTGTGTTATCCTCAGCAACCGATGTATTTTTCTAGTACACTGAACTCTGAAGTACACTAAAATATCTGCTGTCAGGTTAGTGTATTTTAAGTCCAGTGCAAAAAAACCTCTCCCATATAAGCGACACCCAGCTTATTTGACTCGCTTCTGGTTTTTGTTTGTGTTTGTTTTGTTTGTTTAGCACTGTTACCATACTTACCTAGAAGATTCAAATGTTCATATACTAACCAGCATTTCCATTATCTCTGTTAGCCCACCCTGAACATGAGACAACCAGAGAAAAAAAAAAAGGGAAACATGAAACATTTTAACTTTTTACCCAGTGTCAGTGGATCATTCAGTCTCTAGAACCAAGATTTCCATGTGCAGATTAACATTTCCTGAGACATTAAGTCAAGTAATTCTGAACACAGCTTGATTACTAGATGTAATCAAAGCCAGGCTTGCTCTTTGGGACCAGTTTTTTCCAGCCAGCGTAAGCACTGTTATTACTAAGTCTTGCTTTTCCTGGTTTTCATCTCTTTTACAGACTGGAAAAACAGAAATGTCATAAGCAACTGAGGGAAAACTAGGCTAAGTAGAAACTTGTCGTGGACTTGGCCTCATTTCACTCACACCCTTTCCCAATATTGCAAATAGACTCCCGAGAGCAAGCATCAATGCCATGCAAATCTAATTGGGAAAGTAATAAACAGAAACCTACTTGGATGGTTTTCTTGCTGCTTATAACCCAGGAAGCCACCTAGAAATTGAATCTATTTCACTGAATCTGTTGACATGTTGGGAAATTGGAAATGAGGAAAAATTAGAAGTAGAATCATGCATTTTCTGATGCCTCCAATATTCATATATCCTGTCATATACAGTAGTCATTAGAGAAGCATGACGTGGTATCTGTCTATAACTTCTCTGCATTTCCCTGTGTCCTACTCCTGTGCTATTTTATTCCTATGGAAGATAAAATATTAGCAGTCTGTAGATCAAGTAATTATAATCATGAGGCCACAGGTTGATAGAGCCTATGGAGAAATGTCTACCTTTAAAAATGTAAGTATAATTACTACATTATGCCTTGGAATGAATGGGAGAGAGGGGGAGCTGTGGACTTCTGTCATGGCTGTTGAATGAAAGGGAGAAGGAAAGGAAACATCATCAGCTAGAGCAGAAATTAAGTAAAAAGAAGGTTTAAAATAACTGTGGGCCAGATCCTTGATCAGTTTTGTTTCATTACCTACCTCCTTTAGTATTACTGCTAGCATTTCTATTTTGTAGAGTTTTCTAAGATGTACGAGGCTAACTGATTTGGCATCTCCATGTCATTCCCAGGTAAGAAGCATTAGCTGTGCTGCTGGCATAATAGTTCAGCAGCTTCCCACAGATATAAATAAGTCAGCACTGGGGTGAAAGGTTGTCTTCCCCCTCTATTACACTAGAGCAGACTGGAGCCACTCAAGGTCTGAGCAAGAGGCTTACATTTGATCCCTGAAAGTCCAATATGTGATGAAAAGATGGTTGGTTTTCTTTCCTCCCTACTTACAGTTGTTTATCCTAATTTTCCTTGTGCATGTGAAGCTCGATTTATTCTATTTTCTCTAAGAAGGGATTTAGAAAATTTTACATTAAGTTGGTCTCTTTGGAAACCAACACTTGTTTGTCCTTTTATGGGCAGTGACTACCCTGAATCTGACTTGATCCCAAGAGGTGACTGTGTAGATTGAGCATGTAAAATGCCTATAGAGGCTTCCTTGCTATAGATGCTGCAGTTACAAACTTGCTAAAAGGCAGTTGACAATGTGTTGGCGTATTTTGAGGCATTAAATGAATCCCTACACCTCCAGAAAGGTATTCTCACTTGAAAATTACTCCTCTGATACCTGCAGCATTCTCTAGCTGCTCAGAAGCGAGGAGGGTACCGAGGAAGACAAAGCAGAGCAGAGAGAAGCAATCAGTGGGACAACTTAAGGAAAGATAGACCTGGAATAAATGCCCATAAATGCCCTTACACACAAGTGCAACCTGAGCTTCTCCTAAATCATGGCAGAAAGATGGAAAGATGGTTAACCCATGGGTTGTATGTATAAAAATACCATAGTTTGGGAAATACAGTGATGCTAGCTGCTGGAAGTAGTGAAGAGAATTTGCATGATGTCATACTAGAAATGTTTAATGCTGCTGTTAATTTCATTACTTTCCTTCCCTTTCTGCTGACTTGTTGGGTAACTTTAGACAAGGCTTGTAATATGCCAAGGCTTCTGTTTACTCATTAGCAAAGCGAGTATAGTAATATTACCTACCTCAGAGGTTAAATGATTGAAGCTTAATTAATGCTTTCTTCTAGAAACTGTTGAAAGATACCACACAACTGCAATACTCCTACTGTATTATTACAGTTTTTAATTTTATTATACCTTCCTAACCTTTAGACTTTGTTGTCATTATGCTCTCTTAGCACTTATTTTGCAAAAGCAACTTGAGAACTCTTTCACGTAGTAATAGAGAGGCAATAGCATTTTAGTAGAAACACTCTCCTGCAGTGAATTCTAGCCAGATATGAAGCCTTTCAAGGTGGGACTTATATGGGATGTGAGCAGTACATCGCTCCTAGAGATGAGGAAGGATTTGTCCTGCTGTGCTGCCTGTTTGTGCAAACACGAGTCTGCAGAATGTACCATAAACTCTCAGCTTTGTCTTGGATGTAAATGCTCACAAGAAGGTTTGTCTTTGGATACTCCCAGAAAATCCCAGGCCAGTGATGCTCCCAGTTAGCAGCTTCAGACCTGCACTCTTTTTGTTTTTTTTCTTTGCTACTCAGAAAACAGAGCAGAGCAACAAAGAAATCTATAAAGTATTTTGAGGAGAAAACAAAGAACATAGTAAGTGGCTGGACTCGGAGGGATGAAATTTTGGCCCAGTTTGTGTCTAAGGGATATAATACTGGGAGTTTCTTTTAAAATCTGAAAAAGAGAGAAGGCTTTATACCACATGATCATTTCCTTTCCTGATGGGGCTGGAGGCCTACCAGTGCTGGATCAGCTAAACCTGGGTTTGATCAAGTACTTCACTGCCAGAAGCCATGTTCCTAGCAGCATTGCACCCTTCTGCCTCCTCCCTTTGGGGAAAAGGCCATTTCAGAGGGCATGGGATGATGGGCTGAGTGAGGTGAATGCCACTGGATACTAGACAAAGTCACCTAGTGCAGCTGTGATTGTGGAGAAAGGTATTCACAAGCCTCACTCTTCAGCCTGCATCTGTGCTTGAGCAGAGCTGCACTTTTGCCTGTCGGACGCCTGCAGGAGAGCAGACTGCAAGTTAGTGAAAGTTTGTGATCAAAAGAATCCATCACATCAAGAGAGGTGAAGCAGGAAAGTGAAATCCTTCTTGCTCTATTGGGATTAATAGAATTAAATAATTGCTTAAAACCAAGTGGAAAGGAACATTATTATTCTATTACCTGTATTAATATTTATGTATTATAGAAGGTAACTCCATCTTGGAAATTAGATAGCTTGGATTGAACTGGAAGAATTTTCTCTTTAATTTCAGAGTAAGTTTGGAAGAAATTAGGCCTCTAGATTTTGCACACTGTTCTGCCACCATCAGGAGCAGATGAAATTAAAACAAATCTCATGTTTCTAGTCTTTTTTCCTGGACCATTAATTTCTGGAATATTTTTGAAAACATTTTTGATGTACTATAGGAAAACCCCTCTTAGTCTTCTACAGTTAACTTAAGTATTCAATATTCTGATGATTACTTCATGATTAAGGCATTGGTTTGAGACATGAGGGATCTATGTCAAATTTCTGGCCCTGTCACAGACTTCCTGTGTGATGTGGGGCAAACTAATTAATGCATCTGTTATTTCATTCACCAGCTTTAAAATGGAGATGGCACTGCCCTTGGCTGTCAACAGGTGTGCATTGCCAAGTGTCTTTTTTCAGCAGCAGGGTAAAATATTGGAAGGAATCTTACTTCCTCTCTGCTGCTTTTCATCTTCCAGCCCTTTAACTGTGTTGTTACAAGTGGTTGCAGGATTGGGGGAAGGCAGGGGCATTTAACCTGGATTAGATTGTGAAATTGATAGATACTGAACTGAGGGGATAGTGCTGGGGCCCTGGGGTGAAGCAAGAAAGCTTCAGTTCAGCATCTTTACTGAGAAAAAGCTAAATGGAATGGTACCCCATCTTCTAGTTGCACATGAGTATCACCAGCACAGTTGTTATTTATATCACAGCAGCTAGACAGCCAAATTGATATTGGACTCAAATTGTGATAGACTGTAGAAATGCAATCATTTGTTAAATGATTATTGTCCTGAACATCTACTATAGAATTAGATACGCTGATCAAAGAAAATACCTTTTTTTTTTCCCCCAGCTGCGACAGTGAGTACAGGCTAATGAAGTAATTTGTTGACAGTTGAAATTGCAGCAACTGGAAGAGCTGAAGTCAGTTCTCTGAAATCCCTGCTTAGTGTTTTTCTCATAGGACTGTCCTTACTCCTCACCAACTTAAAAATTGTACACATACTTTAGAAGGGTTCAAACTGTACCTAGGGTGGAATTAATGGGTGATTCTGACAGAAAAACAATAATCACCAGGAATTCTGTTTTGGACAGGGCCTCATAGTACCCTACAAATGCAAATAATCGTGATACTAGTTCAAGTGTAGGAGGAAAAAAATCTTCCTTAACCTGCAAAAAGGAAGGAAGCATTCCCATTCTGCAGGCCAACACTGCAGCTTCCAAAACAGGGCAATAGGCAGAGTTGGCTTTATCAGGGTGAAAGTTTATGTGTTGAGCAGTCAACAGCACCCCCAAACGGGGTCCCACGCTTCAAAATACATGCCTCTGCCACTGCCTCTTCATTCACATCTGGGCTGTTTCAGTCCCTCTTGCTGCGCTGCTTGAGGAAGCTCCAGGGTTTCTACAGTGGCAGAAGTGCCACATGTTCCCATGTGCTCCCCTTGGTGCTCATGGCCCTACAATGGTCCAGGCAGCAGCTGTATGGTCCCGTGGGCAACATCTGCCCTTCTACCCTCTGAGTGTAGCCATACCTTTTCTAAGGTGGGTTGGCAGAGTTGAGGAGGAGGAGATGGGCACCTTGTCTCACACATGCACATGAAGTGAATAGCTTTGCTCGTTGCCATCTGTAAGTAAAGAAATAGATTTGTCAGTTGATTCCTGATATAATTATAGAGGAGGGGCATAGCACCTTCTTCTCTGGTGGTGCACGAGAACCTACTTTCAGTGTTACTAGTATCTGTGTATGGTTGATTGCTGTCTGCTGGGGCAATCATCTTGCTTTAATTTAGGACACTGATGATATTATAGGATAGTTTAATGATGGTGTACTTTTGATCTTTGTTTTTATGAGATATATCAGCTGGTTTTGATACCATAAAACACAACATTTCATGTCCTCCCAGGGAGGGGAAAAGAGAAAAGAGTGGTAGCAAGGAGGCAGACAGAGGAGGAGGAGAGAAGAGGAAAAGGAAGTCATTCAGCACATGCCCGATCTCCTGTTTTGGAGTGAAGGATAATTCCTTAGTACAGCAAAGCTGGCAGCAGTGCTTTTGCTATCATGGTTTTTATGGTGCTTCTCTGCTTATCTCTCAGTATGACCACTGAAATCTGTGAGATCACACTACGAGCTATGGTATCCTGTCAGGTCTGAAATTATTTCCGACAGGCTACAAAAACAATTGGGCCCTCACTTCGGCTGCTTTTACACTAGTTGAAGTCTAATTTATAAGATAGATCATTCGCTTCACTGGTTCCGTCCTTGATACTTTTCAAGCTACGGCTGGTGTTGGTGACTTTTGTTTTGTGATTCTTGCATCTTCTGTGTTATTTGGTTTGTTCTGTTTTGTTTTCCAGCTTGTATCCCTATTTGATAGGCACAACTTCTTTATCCAAATGCACTATTTCTATGCAAGTAGCTAATTCATTGTTCATATTAGCTTTGACCTTCACAATGCCTGCCTGATCTGAGATTTATTTGATACTATCTAGAAAGCTTTTGAGTTATATTTTAATAGTATTTGTTCTACTTTTGTGCATAAAATAAGAGAAAGCTTGTTTTCCCTTTAGACCACAGGGCAATGCAAAATTAATGCTAGGGACTGTTAAAGCATTACACACTAGTCATTTAAAGCTACAGTATTGCTGAGCTCTGTTAGACCTGTCTAGTTTAAGCCCACTCTTGGTTTTGTAAAACTGTGTATTAAATTAAATTGAAATCATACTTAATTTCTAGAGAAATAAATAGTGAGACTGTGCTTAAATAAATTAACTGAGATACTCTGTTCCCACCAAAATGCCTTTAAAAATCTGACCTCTGACTATGGGATGGGGCATAAGAATTAGATACTGTTTGTGATCTTTCTATCTCTAGCATAGAAGATGGGGATGCTTTCAGTAATACATGAAAAGTTAACACTTGCACCTTGTTCACATTCCTTTGTGAATCAAAAATGGGGTGTGATTTTATGATCACTAGGAATATACCTATACGTGGAAAATGTTCTCACCACAGCATACAGTACTGTTTTACTGGTGATACTATGAACATCTGGCATGTCAGGTAGTTGGGGAGTGACACTGATGTAGGTAAAACAATTTTGTTGAAATTCATATTCCATCCTCTTTATACCTTTACTCCTCTACTTTCTAAAAATCCAGGGGCCCATCCAAAATCCACAGAGTTTAATTCTTCGTGCTTTATATCATTCAAATATTATGCAGTCATGTCATCATAATGGCTTCTGATCCTGCAACACTGAACCCCAAATTTAAATGAAACATCCCAGAAGCCTTCATGCAGCTCTTGGTATGTGGAAAGATCAGTGGAAAGAGCATTCTGGTCAAACTCAGAAGATGAAGGTTTCATCCCTCTTCCAGTGTTTGCTTTGTGGTTTTCCGGGACATAGGACTTAGCTCCAAAAATGCTTTGTTATGTTTGATGAATTACAGCTATAGGTTGATACTGCTCTAGAGTTTCTGTTTCCTCATCCATAAAACAATGACTATGTTACCTAGCATTTTAAAGTACATAGACAATTTTATAACGAAAAGCGTCTTATAACATGTAGCTATTATTAAATGCTGGCCAGATCACTGTTGGCTTTGCACAGTGTTCTTGGCCTGGCTCTAAAATCAATGAGAAGACATAGGAGCTTGAATTTATTCTGTGTTAAAAAACTTTTTTATAACATGGACATAGTTTTTAGTGTTTAATGGGAGGAAACCCAGTGCGTAGGAGATGCCATGAAGAGGCTGCTATTTGTTATTTTTTCAAATATGATATGCCATGCCAAGACCATTCCTCTCAAAGGCAAAATTGTTTAGCATGAGAGATGTGAAATTTTTGTTTCCAGACTTCTCTGTGATCTGTCTGACTGGTTCCAAGGTGACAGATGACTGGGTGGCAGAATGTGTGATGAATAGCTTGATTATTTTAACAATTAAATATGTAATGAAGAGCTGGAAAGGTTCCATGTAAGTCTCATTTTCACCCTGGTTAGATATGGTGTGCATAATTAATTTTCAAATACGAAAGGGCTCCAGCAAGAAAAGAAATGAAAGAAAGTTGAAGAGATAGTGAATATTTTATTAAACGTCAGTCATTCAAAACTCATTAATATACATAGTCCAGGAGTAATCATCTCATATAAAGTTAAATGCAGTAGTACTTATTTTCTTGGCAGATTATCTGGTTTATTGTTGAATTTAATGTTTAATATTGTCTGTGGAGCAAACCCAAGCTTGTCTGCTTCTCAGGGAGGCCATCAGAAGGTGAAAAGTCATGACTTTCTGTGTGGAGGTCAAAAGTAGCACAAATTTGGAAGAAAGCAGACTTTGTTCTCTGAATGAATACCGAAGTTTCTTTAACAGTAAAGCCATATTAGTCACTTTTCCTCAGCCACAAGGGATTAAGCCTGTCTACCTAGAGCTACCTCAGAGCTCTGACCTGACAAAAACAGCTTCTTCAGCACTTAGCGGAGTGAAACAGACACCTCTGGGAGATCTTGACCTGCCTGTGTTAGTCATGCATCTTGTGCACAGTCAACCTCTTTCTCCCTCTATGCCCAGTAGCAACCAAGGGTGAGTGAATACCCTTGTGTTCCTGTGCTAGCAAAGTACTTGTATGCAGCTGAAGTTTGGGGACATGAATCTCAGCATTAGCCTTTTCCTATTTAAGAACCCTATTTTTTGTGCTTGCTCTCCAGCTGGATGTAACTGGAGACAGTGATTTCCTCATTTTCTTTTTGAGACCATGGTTCACACAGCAACTGGTTGGAGGAGAGGGGAATGGCACTGTGCTCTGTCACAATTTCGGACTTACTAGAGCTGATGAAAACTTGGACATTCATCTTGAAGGAAATTCCATTACTTAAAAATTTATGTGTTCTAGATTACAATATTAAAAAATGCCTCTTCTGCAATTCTTTTTCTTTCTCCTTTTTTTTTTTACAAAATTGTCAAACTGTTTTTAATAATAAGCAACTAAATATTCCATCTGTCCTGGGTTTAGCATTGTTCCCAGGCTGAAAGTCAAAAACACAGCACTGCACCGGCTACTAAGAAGAAGAAAAAATGACTGCTGTAGCTGAACCCAGGACACCATCTCATTTTGTTGATCCAAGTCTGCAAATTCCTTTATGGCCTTGTTGAATATTCATCTGAACAGATGGGCATGTCGTGGTCCTTGTCATTTCCCAAAGGAACCAGGCTACTTTGTCAGACTGAATCCTCCTGATACTTAGATTCAAATGTGAGCTAATAGGAACTAAACTTCTCCATATCATAAAATTAGGACTTTTAAAAACTGTTTTCCTTTAAAAAAATCAGTAGGGAAATCCTGGCTAGTTCTATAACTTAACTTGTGAGCAATATGATTCACAGTTAGAGAATGCTTTGAAGATGCAAAGTGTTATGTAAATGCTAAGAAATAAGAATTATTATAATTAGAATATTATTAACTATGGGAAGAGGAGATTAAACAACAGGCTTCCTTATGAAATCCATTCAAATGAACAAAGGCTGAGGACATTTATTAAATGCAGTGCCATTCCACTGCAAAGGAAGCATCCTTGCTCATGCATGCTGCTTTCTGATCCTAGTTGCACATACTTACTCTTTCAGCATGAATCAGATATGAGCAAGAAGCCTAGCATAAGGAGAAAAAAGTGAGTGTAATAACACAGGCGCTATTCTTGCTGCCAAGAAGTTCATGGCTGGCCACCAACTTTCTAGATAGGTAATCCAAAAGATTTTGAGCTCAGTGAAGCTGAAAGCAACATCTTGGTCCATCTGAAAAGTTGAAGTATAACTCTGTATGTTGAATTTTCTCTGTGCTATTTCTTCTCACCTGATAACATGGACATCAACTTCAGCTTTTCAAGAATTCCTTTCTTCTTTGCTTTTCTGAATATTCTATCTTTTAAGAAACACCACTGGTTGTCATGAATATTATTTACTGATTTTATTTGCTGTTGACCCTAGAAGCTCTAATCAAGCTCAGAACATCACTGTGCTATGTGCTGGTCGGTTTTTAATTTGCATTTCACCAAAGCCCTGATTAATCGAGATTTATCTTCCAGATTGCATGAAACCTGATCTTTATTACCTTGCTAAAATAAGGTTTCATTTTTAAGTAAGGGGAAGCAGTAATACCTCATTCCTTTGCAATCACTATTAGCCTATCTATTATGGACTCTCTAACACTGGCTGTTAACTACAGCTATATGAAGTTCCTGGTTGGATTAGCGTTTCTTTTGCATCTCTGGACACAGCTGCCAAAAGAAGGCAACTCCACCAAAAAGTGTGTGCTGGAAAATATTTCACTGGGTCCCACTAGTTCCAGTTTACCCCAAAGTGCACTGCTGCAGAAGACAGGAATCAGAGTAAAGAAGACAGCCTAAAAAACTGTGTAGACAATTGTGACTGCATGAAATATGGCCCCTGTGGTAGTCAGTGGCAGCCTCAACATTGACTTCAATGGGCTATGATTTCGCCACAGATGCTTATTGTGTCATATACCCAGACACTCATTGTCTGTGGCTGATGGACGGAGATCCAGGCTGGGTGTGGTGGGCCCAAAGGAGACAAAACTGAAGTACAGTGTGCCCAATGGCTGGCATGGCCTTATAGCTCTTTCTTTAGTAAGTGCTTTTAGTTTATGGCAATCTGTGGCTCCATACATCGTGACAGTAACTGCATCCAGGAAACCAAACTGAGGCTTGGGGTTCTTCTGAAGCAATGTTATTTGTGTGATAATATAGATAGGTGGTTTCTCTGGCGTATGTGTGAAAGGTTAAGTTCCCATTTTATTTCTTCTCTGTCCTTACCAGCCTTTTTCTGCTCTTATTGAAGTCAATGGTGTAGCTTGTGTTGGCTTCACAGACTGCGTAGGCAAAGCCTCATCTTCTAGATGAACATCATATGTTAGAAGTTTTGGTTCATTTCAGTCAAATTGTGTTATGCAACGAATATTTGGTAGTGTCAGTAATTCCTGCTAAGGCATCTGCATTATCACTTTGTATCTCCACATGTTAGTGAATCATCAAATGATCAAAGCATTTGTTGATCCTCTACATATTTATCTAGCATTTCTGATGTGCTTCTCTATAAAATATGTTATCAGTAAATTTTATCTAAAAAGATGGGTTTAGTATTTGGTGCATTGGTCTTCTATAAGGAAAAAAAATCTTTAAATGCATTGTTTGTGGTCATTTGCCTTTAATCCCCATTTCTTCATTCAAGGAACTCTTCTGGTCATTAAATTCCCTAGAGTTGATTGACCACAAACACTTTATCCACTTACTTCCCCATAACTCTGTTGACTGGGAGTAGTCACCAAATCCAGCTTGTTCTCCTAGAACTATGCAGACTTTCTCATAAAAAAAAAGAAGAAAAAAAGAAAAAAAAAAAAGAAAAAAAAAAGAAAAATCTTAATGTTGCTGGTAGATAAAACAGTCTGTAAAAGGAGACAATTTCTCAAGAAGTGAGTGCCGTTTTTTAAGCAGTACCATGTGCAGACATATCAGCAAGAGACTCTGCAGCCACTGGCTGTTGGTAAAATGGAGATCAGTGACTCCCTGAGTCAAGGTCATAGATGACAAAGTGCCAAAGGCCCAGCAGCAGGGACAGACGGCCTAAACATCAGATCAATTTTTGTGTCTTTCAATAGCAAAATATTTTCAATATTTAGCTTCCTTTTCTGCCAGAGCCTTCGAGGTCCACAGAGGGTAAGAAGTCACTCAAGTTGTCGTCTTCATCAGTTTTAAATCATTCCAAGAGATGCAAATCGCTTCCTAACAGGGGCCCCTCCTGAGCTTTGTTTGCATTTTGCAGAATCATAATAAGAACTTTTTAAAGCTTTCCACTTGGCAGGGGGGTTAACATCTTCTGTTCTCTTTGTCAAGTGACTTCTGAAAGAGTATGTGGTACTGTACCTTCGAAACATTAAAATGAAAGAGATTATCACTTATTCTGCAGGGATTTTGAAACCAAGATATGGCAGATTAAAAAGAGCATCTTGAAGAGATTTGCTGATGTGAGTCTGTTACGAAACATCATTTTTACAGACCTTGGCTCATGTCAGGAACAGTTTCTTTACAATTATTGATCTATTCTAACAATGCTTCTGGTTTGTTTGGTGGTTTGCTGTCATTATTTTCAAAACACTCAGACTGCCCAGTCCTGACTGGATGCTCTTTTAGAATTCAGTTGGTTTTTTTGACTAAATATGCATTCTGGACTGTGCCAGATAACAAGAGGCAAATATTTGTGCCAAGGAAAGAAGTATACCTAATGGTATACTGAATGATGTATCTGCTCTAGATTGCATTTAAATAACTATGTGTTTAATCACAATGACAAAATCCCAACTGTGTACTGCTTACATTTCTTCTTAACTGAAACTGGCAGTGGAGGGATAGAATCCAATTAGCCAGAGTTTCCTTGTCTGATGGAATAACATAAAAATTCCAATAAAGATTTTATTTTCCAGCAGCATTTATACTAATCGTAACAGGCCTCTTCCAACTGCATCCCAAAGACATGATGGTTTGCCAAGCAGATGGTGGAGAAAAGTTAGGCTGGCCAAAACCCAACAAATTCTATTTAATGACAAATTCTGAGGTTTCAAGATCTGTTTTCATTCCAATGCAGAATGAAAACAAAACTTCCAGGAATTTTTCACACCCACCCACACACAAGCAATGACTCCACAGTGTTCTCTATGTTGCCAGTTAGGACTCTCACCTGAGATGTGAGGTACAAAAAGTACAGTGTTAAAGAAAATACGAAAAAACAGTGCAGAAGTACCACAAAGAAGCAGACAGTAGTGTCTCTCCCTATCCTATCCATCACTCTGAGATTTGGTAGTGTGGGATGACATCTGAAAACATAATGGTCCCATACTGTCGTTATGAGCCTGAGGGTTAGTTTTCAATAATGTTGTCCAGAATTGAATCTGTACAATTCTAAGACCTAAGCAGACACATCTGGCTTCAGGATCTGGGTCTTTGAGGGTATTTCACCAATAGTTCAATTAAGTTAGTATTTTTTATATGCAGGGCTTCAGGATACATCTTGGTGGCACCTTAGAGCACACTTTGTGATCTGTGATCCGCAAACTCACTGTAATCATCAAGTCATATTTTCAAATAGTCCTGATGATGAACATACTTGGAGATTCAAACACAATTTTGAGAGTTGCTGGTGGATTTATGAACTATTGACTTTAATTTTTAAGTTCTATTATACATTCATGCTTTCTTAACACCAGGTAAGAGAAGAATTTTCAACATAGACCTAGAAAAAAATGAGTCCTTTAACTAGAAAGAAAAAGGGTTTCTTCCACCTTCCATTACCTTATCCACTATTTTTATTTTATGCTATATAGGCTGTAGATACTTTGGGCATAGGGATTGTTTTCCCTCTGATATCTGTAAAATGCTCAGCAGAATGTAATCTTCATTGGAGACTAATGCAATAACTGAGACCAACTGTGTGCATATAGATTTCTTGCATGAATGAAAATTGCCAAGGGAACATCCTCATCCCTCAGTAAGTTGTATGTAAATATATATAAATATAGATATATGATTTAATATGTACCTATTTGTATCTGCATGCACATTGGAGATTTTCTGTATATATTTTGTGAAACAGTTATGTAAAAACAAATGTAGCTACATGCAGTTGCCTCTGGTTGAGAAACACGCTGAGGATTTGCAGGAGAGAAAGGCAGGCACTTGGGTATCTTACCTAGCTTAGAAGAAGAGAGAAAACATTCAAAATAATCCATTGGCTCTAGGAGGCTCAAAGGCCTGCTGCAAGTCAGACGAAGAAAGAGGATTTTGGAACATGTCTATTTTCATCCAGTCAAAAGGTTCCTTCTAGCTACCTATAATGCAGACACAGCTAACTCTGGTGGAGAGTATCTTTCCATCTCATTTGGGACACCAACTGTAAAATACAGTTTGCCTCATCACTGTGGTTGCTGCATAAACTGGGAGAGCAGAGGGGTGGAGGAAAAAGCTTTGGCTAAGTAGAATCAAACAGGAAAAAAATTAATTGAATCAAGTAGCTGACCAGCTGTCTTCGCAGTGTCTCTGCTTCTGATGGCCCTGGTAGAGTTAGGATGCTGCAGTGCTCAACAAAACACGTCCTCATCTCAGTTTTAAAAGGCTTCATTGCGCCTTATCACATCAAAGCAAAGCATCTGCATGTTTCAGTTGTGGGGAATCATGTGTCTGGCTCCCCTCTGGCTCTCACTAATCCCCTGGATTATCACAGCTCTCTAAAGCGGCTCTTAAAACCCCTGTGAAAATAGGACTCCAAGTGGGTGTGTGAGAAGCAAGGATTGAAGCAATAAGGCTGCCTGTGCCTACGGAATTCATATAATCACAGCCTATGTTACCCAAAAAAAAGTGTTGAAAAGTCTGCTTTTGCACCACCTGATCCCAGACAATATTGGCTCTCAGTGAGACAAAACAAGATTGAGTCTGGTTCATTCATTTGCTGTGGCACATCTGGATGGCTAGAAGAGTTACAGCTCATGCTGAGCACACCCATGCGTCGTTCCTGAAAGATCTTCCATCACTCAGGTTTTTTCTCTTTTCTGAAGCCACCGTGCATGAGTCAGGGAGCTCTGCAAGGTGATGCACCAGAGGGCTGCTGTGGTTTATGCAGGGTGGGCTTGGCACGGGCTGCAGAGGTGTGGGGGGAAAGTTTTTGCCATGGAGGTGGCATCTGATTCTCTTTATTGTGGATGACTGTCCTTTTAGATCTGTAGGGAGAAGAGTCTCATAGGGCTACTGTATCAGCAGCTCAGGTGTGAAAAACAGAGGGCTCCAGCCTGTACTGTCAGTCCAGCACCTTCCATAAGCCTTAAATCCACTTCAGAGGAAAAGAGTCAGGTAATGAACACAGAAGATGGAGGTTTCAGTACGTAAAGGAGACAAGAAGTTTCTGCAGACAGCATGGTTCTTCCCCTCTCTTAAGTCTGTTGGCTTCTCATTCCCAAAGGAAAGTATAATAATCCCCATGAAAGTCATGGTATTGAGAATTAAATGACAGTAAACCCTAAAGTCTTCAGTAGTTCATAAGATTTTTTTTTCCTTTCATTTAAAAATAAAAAAGATTATGCATGTCTGACATTGACATGAAGTCGGGAGAACTGACCCATAAAGTAATTAGAAGAGGAATTCACCCTCTTCTCTGCCCCCCTCCCCAACCTTTCCCATCTCAAAGCCAGATCAGATGAAAGGCGAGCTCTGTTTACTTCCTGATCTGTCTAATTTCAGTAACGAGGACCATCCCGACTTCATCTTCCTGCAGCTGCTAGAAGTGAAACTCAAGAGGCTGCCCGAGGCACTGCAGCACCTTCTCAGAACTGCTTGACCTTAATGGATTATCTTTTCCCTGAGCAGGTGGCAATTTAACAAGAGGAGACAAACTTTTTACACTTAGGAGACCTCTGGTGAATGGCATCAAATATCAGAAGGTTGAAACAGAGCAAAGAGACTTCCCACCTTAACCCTGTGCCACCTTAACCCCCTTTCTATACACATAAGTTACAGGTTTCCAGTTAGGATCCTAAGTCCATTTATTAAGGAATCAAAGTAAAAATTGCCTTATATTCTTAACATGTCGTACCCTCACAAATCCTGTTGAATTGAAGGAGAGGAACTGGTGCTTTGATTTCAGTCTGCTTATGTCTGAGTGTCTGAATAGGGTGTTAGGAGTATTAGTTTAGGCTCTACATTTTGCAAGTATGTGACACAGTAAATATATAATTCTAAAAGCAATCATAATATCTCTTGCTTTGAAGATGTAATTCTACCGAATAATTCATATTTTAAACTGGCGATCCCAAATGCATTGTACATTATGCTCTTGGTAGGTAAAAAAGTAGAACAAATTGCTGGTTTATTAAAAAAAGAAAAAGGGTATTATTGTTTGTTACAATCAACTTACACACATTGACTCTAGCAAAAGACCAGGTTCTACATTCTTCTAGTGTGTTTTTCACTGTCTACTATGATCTGTTTGTTTAAGGATCCATCACAATAATTACAAGTCAAAACTGTCAAACAGATGTCCAAAATCTGATAGCCAGGTGTCAGATACCGTATCAAAACCTAAAGATAAAGGCACCTCTACTTAGGCCTCTTTACACTAGGTGTGCATTTCCAGAGGAGCTCAGCATTTGCAGCTCCCACCATGATGACTTACAAGATCAGATTGTGTATGTTTTGAAACAGAACTGTGCTGCCTATTACTAGATTTTCCAATCAGCATCTAAGAAATGTGAAATTGGTTTTTACCACAATATGAGGGGATGTTTCAAGGAGACAGGCAAGAGGGCAAAAATGAGAGAGTAAAATGCAGTGATAAAATCTTTCTTGTTGTAGGTAAACCTGTTGCCTTCTCAATAGTTCTCCTTCAGTTTGGTGGGCCCCCTTAGTCAGTATTTGCTGATACTGCGGCCATGCTGGCTTTGTGGGCAGCAGTGCTTGGCTTTGTGAGTTTGCCCATGTAAAAACCTCTCCGATCCTCTAAAGGAGAAAAACTACTGAAGAGCCTATCAATAGAGGCCATCGGCTTTCAGCCTTGCTTTCCCACTCTGCGTGCTGGATGTATGCTTGAGGGCTCCATGCCCTCAGAGACGTCTTTTGTGGACAGTGCACTTGGTGCACACCCGCCCAATGTATTCTGGTTCTTTTTTGGTGATAGATACTAAAGCCACTACATAGCATAGAATATCACAGATACTGCATGTTGGGGAAAGGAACAAAGGAAAAAACAACTCCACACACACATGCTTAGCCAGCAAAAAGCACAATTTCTCTTTCAAAATAAAGAGAAATTCAAAATATCTCTTTCCCTGAGTCCAGCCAAATTTGTGATCAAGCAGTGGTTTCCTGTAAAATGGGCAAGTTTCAAAATGATACATAGTGTAACAGTAACAAAGACCAAGGTTATTCAGTCACCCTGAATAGTAACCAAAAATAATCTGTTGAAATTATCCTGGAATAAAATACTATTTTAGGAAAGTAAGATAATATACATATGATATATATGTTATTGCAGAATAATTTTACCCATAAATTTCCTCTGCACCTATGAAACTGGTCAAACCTCAGTTATCCCAGACTAAGAAGCAATATTCAATCTTAACTTCTAATCAATCAGTTTGCTTCTATTCTTCAAAGTGTGAAATCAGGCAAATTCTCATGCCTTAAGAATTTTCAACAGCTAGTCTCAAAGACATACATGATGAGAACCAGTACTTTGTTTTTATTAATTTTAAACATGCAGTGATTGGAAAGAGGAAGAGATTACATGAGTGTAGCAAAGGGAGAACCATTCAATCTAACACACAGCATATATCTTTTAACCTCATCAGAAATCTCATATATGTTCTAACAAAATGGATTTAGGGAAATCCTGGAAATTTTTGACACTCCCTTAAATTTCAGGGTCTATAAACTAATTAATGGATGGCATAATCTCTACAATACAATAGGTAGATTTTTTATTTGTGGCAGATATAATAATCATAGTTTCCTTCATTAACTTTTAGTAATAATCTTTATTTAATAATTAATACAAGTATAATTTAATACAGTACAAATTAAAAGTATTCTTCATTTCCCTGTAATGTTTCAGAAAGCCCTGTCAGAGGACAAACGATAGTAGTTGCTTACAAAATACATACATTAGTCAGATTGTATGTAGACATTTTCTTTGCAATACTTAAAGGCCTGATCCTGCCAACAGTTTACAACAGTTTACTATTCCAAATAGCTAACTTCTAATTTGTCGAAAGAAACTAGTCAGATTTAGCCTGTATCCTTGCATATTATAGCCTAAAACATTTGCAATTATTTTCAGTTGAACACTGAACTTCATGCTAACTGCTGGTCAAATTTCACCCAGAAATCCTTGAATAGTCACCATTTAAGTTATTATGTCAGTCTTACAGAATAAAATAATATCTCGATCTTCCATAGTTAGATAAACAGTAAGACTTTTCCCATGAAGAGCTACACAGACACTTCCCACCAGCAAAAGTGCTGTCAACCAATGTCACTTTACTAAGTGGGGTAGATGTATTCCCTGAGTATCCCCACCATAGTGTCACACTGACATGTCACAGTCTTGAGGTATTCACATTAGCACTGCAGGTAAGTCACTTTGCTGCTGTGAGATTGCTGCATCTTTCAGAGGTCATCCCTACACCAAAATAAAGCTTCCATCTTCAACCAAAGCCTTCAGTTAAGCCAAAAGCCTGTCACCATAAACAGTAAAACTGTTCTGACACAATCAGCTAAGAAGACCTATATTCCTTTCTGTAAACTATGGTTTGGTACTTAACTCATCTTCCAAAATCATCATGTAAAGCAGTTATGCTTTCCCAGCAGTGTATGATTTTCGTAAGGGAAGGCTAGAATCATTTCATATAGCCAAATCTTAGGATAAGGAAAATTAAACATTATTTTACATTCATTCCAGAAGTTAAAAGGAAAAATATTAGTACTTTCGCAATCGTAATTTGAAATTCCCATTGTTCTGTCTTATACAGTAGTCTCAAGAATACAGTGTATGACTACATATATAATATTAGGATGGGTCTTCCACTGCAAGTGAGTACTTGCTGTCTTTAAAGGACTAATTATTAGCATGCCAGTATACCAGAATATTTGTTTTTCCATGTAACCATTGGAGACTATGGCATTTTCAGTTCAGATGCTTCCTACTCACAGATAGTATCTTAGTTTTGGCTTGCTTTTCAGTTAAAAAACAGGAAAGGAGTGGCAAAGAGCACTGAATTTTTAATAAAAAAAATACCAGCTTTTCATCTTCCTTACTCAAGAGTTGCAAAAGACTGAAACATCAAAGTAGTATAGGAAAAAAAATGAAGAATGTCTAGCAGAGGAGGGGGAGGGGAGAGAATTCTCCTAGCCATCCCTTTAAGAAGTGTTCTTTTTTCCAGCTTCAGATCCAAATCTGCAAGTGGTCACTGAGATATAGATTTGGTATGAGAATAGATGACCTTCTGCTGAAAGACCATTTACCAATGGGTGTAAACTTGTCAGACCTTTTGGATTTCAGCCCACAGGTTTTCCACAGTTCTCATACTGTAGCTGTTGCTGTTTGGAGCAATGGAGGAAACCATGGAAAAGACTGGGAGCCCACTATAAAGAAGTATCAATTCTGAAATAGAAAACAGATTGGTTATCAAGGAGGGATTTTTTTCAGGACACTCAGCTGTATCATGTAAACTTCAAAGGCTGCAAAACTGGCTGCTGAAAAGTCTGTGAGGAAAAGACCGGACTCGGCGGTTGGGGGAAATAGGTGAGCGAGTAAAAGCTTTGTGAAAGAAACCTCTTCCCTCACATTGGGAAAGATGCTTATTGTGACATGAGCTGGTGTTTGGAGCTCAGGTGTGTTGCATCCTATTTGTGCACCTGTCCTGTTGGAAAAAAATAATCCATTTGCATGATGTTGCTAAGGACTTTGTCCAAGGCCTAATGAAGTTAGAAAATAGCTCCTTTGCTTACTGTGGATGCAATTGCAGGGCCTCAGTGCCCTGTGGGTGAAGATGATCCAACTTGTGGATACAATTCTGTGAGAATGAAAATACATTACTCCTCAAATTTTTAATCCTAGAGATCTTTACTTGTGATGGCAAGCAGCTGAGTATTTTTATAAGGGATTAGATCTTCAGACATTGCAGAAGACGTCTATTTGAATTTCAGAAGTAGAGATTTTACAAAACTTGATTATTTGCTATTTCTTCACAGTAAACACAAACATTAAAGGATTTATCATTGGTGTGTATATGACACCTTAAAATACTACATCTAAAAGTACTGTCTTCTATAAGCCTTAGGACATTTTTGGTTGGTTGACATGTTTAGAGAACTACGATACTTACTTGTGGTGGGGTTTTTTTTATTATTTTATTCTGTTGTTTCTGGAAAACATTCAAATACCTTTATGGGCATCTACCTCTCAAAAATCCCCTCCAAATTTCCAGTTGGCTCTAATATGCTGCTCTACTTCCTATCCTAAATTACTGTGTAATGGCATACCATGCTCTGTTAAACAGCTGCTGAACTTGTCTCTGTTTACTTATAGACAATGTCAGTATTCTGTAGTAGGTCTGTCCTGCAGGGTTTTGATCGCATCCTCACATGAAGACAGAGGCATCAGGTTTCTCACTGCCAAAACTTCAGCTGGGAAATTTATACTGCCTAAAGATGTGGGTTTATTTATCGCATCTAGCATTTTATTTGGAAAACTTTAGGGGAAAAAAATCACAGAGAACCTGTCACCAAGCCAATGGACTGACACACCTTCAAGACTCATGAGAAACCTTTCTCTGTTGATTTAAATTCAACTTGTCTAAGACTTCTGAGCACATGGTGAAACTTCTTTTAAAGAGATTTTGCTTGCCTTGGGTTTCTCAAACTCTCCACTCCATCTCTGACTCATTCCATGTGGGAGTATTGGCAAAATTCTTCGGCTTACCCAGTCTTTGATTGACGTCACCATTGTTTCCTTGCTATTTTTATCTACCTTGTCAGGGCTAGCAGCGTGTTGATTCCGAGTCAATTTTTCATCAACGTTATGCAGCTTGAAGGTTTTAGTGATGTTTTGAAAGCTGCTTAGTTGATCTTTATGTGGAAGCTTAAATAAATGCTGTTTACATTAGGACTGGTAAATCTGAAAAATTTCTGTTCCTCATTCTTTGCCACCTCTCCAGTAGTAAGGTTCTTTGCAGATTTTCAGCCAGTGCCTATGTATCATTTTTACTTATTTATGTGTTGGTACTCTCATGATTCATTATAGAAGAGGGAGGGTAAAAAATTTGTGAGAAAAGAGAGGGTTGAAATAATGAAACTGCACCTTGCCACAGTTTTCATGTATAACTTTCAGTAAATCTCTCAGGATTTCCATCCCTGCAGTCCATGTCTATAGCTGAAGATTCAGCATGCATTTCTGACTTGCAGAGTTCAGTTCATGCCTGATGTGGAGGTGGAAAAAGAGCAAAGTTCAAACAAATCCTGAGGGAGAACCAGAAAAGTGGGGTTAACCTCTATTCTGTTGCTGTCATCAAAAAGGGACCTGTAAATATATAGGTTACTATTATGTTTAATTAACTCTTGAAGGCTTCAGGTACTATGGCCCAAATCCAGCTTCCACCTCTGCAGGCTTTGAAGTGCTGGAGGAAGCATGTCCTATGGTAGCATAATCAATTTATTCTCACAAGGTGAGAGGACTTTAATGAAGGAAAGGATGATCAATGGATGCTTGCCAGCATGCTTGGCTTTGCTTCACAAATGTTCTCATTACTGGCATTAAACCAAGCCAAAGGATCCACTTACCCACCCAAATGCTCCTTATTCATGGTGGGAGGTAGAAGATGGTAGAATGAGCAGCAAAGATCATTTCCTCATTTTTTTTATCCCACCAAGTTATATCCCATTCCATTTTCCAGTGTACAGGTCTCACCAAAATTTCACCATTTTTAGTTAGGACACTGAATTCTCTTTGTTGTCTATTCTACCTTCAAAAGTACTTGCACTGTGGTTCTTGTACAGTCTTGCGAGTAGTTGCAGGATTTTGCCCAAAGAATAGAGCTACTATCAGAGCCCATGGGATCTGATGCATGGAATAGCCTAAAACAGCTCAGCAACCACTTGGACAGCTTAGTGTGGTCAGATAGCCTCAGTCAGCTGCTGACTGCTGCTTAAGCTCTATTCCCTGCTCATATGTGGAGGACTTCCTATTAGACAGTTTTATGTTCTTGGCACAAGTACCAAATGCTGGAGCAAATCTCTTCCAACCAATCATACTACATTTAACAACTTCCGCTCCTTGATTACTGAGGAAATTATTATTAGAAGAAAGTGTGTAGATCTTTTATCGTGCCTGCATTAACTTAAGGGAGGTCAGGAATGGTAAGAGGAGGAGAGGTTTGAGCAGTCATTTAACTTTCTTAAAAGCTCGTACTCCACTATTTTCTTTGTCTTGCTTATTGTCTGCTACCTAATTACTTCCATATCAAGTTCTTTAACTCAGCGTGCAACCTCCCGCAAGCTTTTAAAACTTCGTACAAGTCTGCATCTGGAAGCTGCAATTGTGAGTCCTTTTCTCCTTTCACAAACATGGAGTATGTCACTTTCAAAAACAGATGCATTACCGTGAAGACTTTCATCCACATTTGGTATATTCTGCTCTTTTCCCCCTGATGTTAATGAAACTGCACAGTATGCTCAGGTTCACTACAAACACGAGTCTTCTCTGAAGCTGGTCCCTAATGTGCTTGTTTGTGATCCTCAGAAAAACATTTGAAACTACAGGAGCCAGAAAAGGTTTAGGTAATTTCAGGTACTTATTATTGTGACTTTGATGTTTGTAACATATGAGGTGAGAATCAGGTTAAAAAATACTGGTAGATGCAAAATGAAGAAAGCCCTCAACAAAAGTAGCAAAAAGTACTTACTTATACCTGCAATACAACATGGTGTTTCTGTTCTTTGGAGAAGATTTCTGAAGCAGAGAAATACAAGTTTCAGTTACTATATTTTAACTCATGCAGAAGAATGATTTAGTAAGGAAAATGTATGGGTAGTGGGAGTTTCTGTTATTGTGGATATTACAATGACTTTTAAACTGAACACAGTGGGAAGAAAATCTCTTTGACAGGGACTCAGTCTCTTATGTGGTGCTGAATTTAGACATCCTAATGGTCAAAGAAGCAAATATGGCAACAGTTAAAATCAGTGCCCACTTCTAACAGAACTAACATGTCAGATAACAGCATTTATTGGGCCAAATAAATAGGACTTAGATCTCTATTTTAAAATCTGTTTCTCTTCAGCTTCCAGTGCCTTTGACTTCAACTTGTCTATGTAAGCAAAGGCTGTTTCCTGAAAGCTCTTTAAGTTATCAGAGCCTAATCTTGTACGTGCAGTTTTGTGCTCAGTATTCAATTCAGGCAACACCATGAGATCTAATATTTGGAGACTGAAACAATCTTTATCCATGCAAATCAAGTGGTTTGATAGCTAAATGTCAACAACTGTAAGTGATGACACCTACATTTCTTTAGGCTAAGACTGACAGATCAAGCCTTTAGGCTATGATTTTCAAAAGCTTAGAGATTTATATGCATAATTCCCAGTAACAGAAAAATAAACTGGGCACTCAGATCCTATAGTCAACCTCAAAGATATTGGCTCTTCCCAAAATCCACTCAACTCCTTTACTAGTGCAGAGAATGACTGGGCACTTTTTGGTAACAATTCCTCTAAGAAAATGAGCATTTTGACTAAATAGAGTGCTTTGATGAATGAACCATGCTGGCCAGCAAAAGAGGCAAAGTTATTCTCTGATCTTAAACGTAAGGAGAAAGACTGATCCTGAGGAAGAAGAAATGACAGGATAAGGGAGTTTTTTCTAACTCCCACATACAAGCTAAGTATGATGATCTGCCTCACAGCCCTACAGGACTTCCAGAAGTTTCAGGGAGAATGTATCTTCTGTTTCTTTTCTCTAAAGTTTTCCAATAACATAGATAATGCTCTATCATTGGGTTTTTGGTTTTTTTCCTGACTATTGGCTATTGCAATATTCCATTTTATTTCATATTTTCTATGCCATGTAATTTGGGCCTTATACACAGTGTTAATACATGCAATAATTATAATTCTCCTTGACTGCATCATATTTAAAGGTGTAAGCTTCTCAATCCATCTCCTTGAGGCAGATTACCCAGGAGACAACCCGCATGTTACAGATGGAGCTGCTCTGATCCCATTAACTGAACAGTGAGGAGAGTGTTTGAATCACAGACTCTAGAGCCTAGTGAAACCCTGATCTCATTAAAAGCAAAGCTGGCAAGACTGTACCATTGGGGTGCCACTTCGGGTGTACCTTTGAACTCAGGGCTGCATCCAAGGGGTAAGTGTTGAGTGGAGATGGGACTGAGACACCGCGATGAGGTCCCTTACACCATATCCACCTGTGCCTGTGAACTTCTGATCCTTCCTGCCAGACACCTCTCGGCAATTTCTGAAGGTGCCAGGGGGCTCAAACCACCAAAGTGAGGCACAGAAGGAAAATAAAAGAGCAGACAACTTAAAACCAAGTGGATTAATTAAATAATCTATATATTTACCAGTGATAATTCTACAGTGAAAAGCCTCCAGGGTTAGACATTTTATAGGGATTTTAATTCCTTAATTTGGAAGGTTTGGAGCCCTGAGGATTGTTACTCTTTTTGTTTTTTAAGTGATTTTGTGGAATTGTCATGGTGCAGGCTTTGTCTTTGGGGCTGTTTGCTGTCAATACAAACATCTGTCAAGGACAAGCTGTAAGACAGTTCCACTGCCGTACTACATCATGTAGTTCACTGACTTTTGTAGTGCTTAATGGTCTAGAGGTACACACACTGATATGAAGAATTAGAAAATCTGGATTATATTTGCTGTTTTACCAACAAAACCTCCCTTTTCCGTAACTAAGATAAGAAACTCGTTTACCAAACTTTGCAATTTGTTGTGTGATCTAATTCTGTATTGAAAAATATTCTGTGCAAGAATTAAGTACTGAATATTAGTAGGGACATGTATTAATTCTGTATGTGGTTAAATATATGCATCTGTACACTGAGTATCGCTAATTCTGAAGATGAACAGGAAAACAGGACTAATATAGATCTCCCTTACCCTTACCCTCCTTTCTTCTTTGTTCCAAATGATCCCTTTAAAAAAAATAACTCCTGCCCCAAATTTTGCATATTTATCTTTGGGAAACACAAGCTTAAATATACCCTAGAATCATAGAATAGTTAGGGTTGGAAAGGACCTTAAGATATATTTTCCTTTTTCCCTTCTCTTTCTTTTCCCATTGACAACCTCTCCACCCCCCACCCCCCCCTTTTTTTTTACTTTACTGAGAAATGAGGTCCTAATATCTTAATATCCTATTTGCCTGATAGACTTTCCCAAAGCAAGGCTTCCTGGAATCATAAGATGATGAGAACAGATACAGAGACATAAAACTTCTCATTCTCTTGCAGGGACATGGAAAGATTCAAGATGAAAATATCAGTGAATTAACCGTTTAAGTAGATGTGTAAAATGTGTTCAAATTCCAGATGGATGTTTTTTGTATGGAAAAATTAGCAGCAAGGTTAAAGGCATGGTCACATTGAAGTGTACCTTGATCCTGACAAAGTTCAGGTTTTCCTTGTTATGCTGTCCTTGCTAGTTGTCCTCTCCAAAAGGGTTTGTGTCTTCCAGTACAACAGAGAGATCACAAATCCTACCAAATAAATCATCCAGTTTTTCATTCCTCTCCTTTCTAGGTAAAAAAGCAGAGAACTTTCTATACCTAAAGGAAGCAGGGACATAGTGTTATTTTTCGCTTTTGGGCACCATTAGGGAAGGAAAAAAACAAAGGCAAACTAAATGCCTAAACTAAATGAGAGTTAAACTTACCTGAGGGAAAAAGGGAATCAGAAGCTAGAAACAATATTTGCTCTAAGCCGTGATGTGCTACAGATAAGACTGTTTTGTCCCAGCTTCTGATAAGTCCTCTGTCCTTGAGTGCTCCCGCAGGAGGGAAGGAGGAGAAATCAGGCAAATAAGTAACATCTCCTGCTGTTTAAGTCATAAAAATTTTGCATAGTGAAGGTGAGGTGAAAACACTGTTTAGAAAGCTGGCAATATTATGTTGCTGTGAAGGGGAGTATCTTTTTGATTTATCTGTACTAAGTTATCATATACTCTTATAAGAATAGGTCAGATGGGCTCTAGGTGGGTGGGGGAAATGGTTTTTTTTCTGAAGCGAGCTGCTGAGCCTGCTCAGAGTAGCAGGAGAGCCGCGGGGCAGGTGGGAGCTGTCTGCCTCAGAGGTGACGGGAAGGCTTGCTCAGGAGCTGGGGCAGATTTAGCTGCTGGACAGTGAGTCACTGCAATCGAAACAAAGAAACTGCAAGGACAGTGTGTGCAAGACCAGAGCTGGATTTCAACCTCTTCTGTTTTGTTGTGGGTTTTTGTTTGTTTTGTATTGGCTTGGAGGGGGTTGGGGGGTTTTGTTTGTTCAGAGGTTTTTTGTGGGGTTTTTTTTGTTTGTTTGTTTGTTTGTTGGGTTTTTTTGATGTTGTGTTTTGTTGTTTTTTGTTTGGTTGGTTGGGTTTTTTTTAAATATGCTGTCTATTTAGCATATCTGGTTTTAAAAGCTTCTCATTTTTATCAAATAAAGTTCTGATTTTTTTCTATCAAGTATCTCATTCAAAGACTAGACAGAGCAACCTCAGCTGCAGCTAAGTTGTGTTTCCCTCACAGTTGCACTTTCCTGGAAATAGGTACTTTTTCCTTAAAATGTACTCTCGTTTGGCAGGAACAACACAGCATTATTGTACAATCAAGGTTAGAGCTAGCAGACCCTGCCAAACATGTCTGTATGCCTGAATACTTTAAAAATACCTGTTGTTTGATGAAATTCAGTTCATTGCAGGGGAAAATATTATTCTTATGGAGGAGTATTTTGAAAAAGGAAAGGATAAGTCATCGCTCACAGCAATGTTTTAGCCTTTATCCAGAGAGTCAATGTGCGTGGGAGAGATATGAGGTCAAAAATGCATCTCAAATTTCCCTCTGCTTGGGTTGCAAAGTTTTAGAAAGACACTGCCTAGATTCACCCTTAGCATGTCAGGAGCCCTGGAATGTCTGTATCTGCATAATGGGTTGTTTTATTGAGGGAAGTACTATGGAGCTAGACGAGAACAACAAATTCTACTGCTCCTCCCAATATCCCAAGCAGTCTTTCAGTATAGAGACAGTCCCAGTGTCTCCCCTGAGGTCTTCAAAAGGCACAGAGCAGAGCTGCTGTGGAGCTGACACCTTCTGTGTGTGGTGGGGTTGAGTTCTGTGGAAAGATGCTACTTCCCTTTATGCAACAGAGTGGACCATACGAGCCAATAATAACACACATCCATTGTGCAGCATGAAAGAGGCTTCCCTGCAAAGAGTATTGTTTGTTTTCCTTTGTGTCTTCTCAGCTGCCAGATGCAGACTTCTTCTGCCCCTTCTCTCTCATCACCAGCTCCCACTCAGTGTGCCTTCTTAGCACACTCTGTGATGGTGACACACACTCCATTGAACCCTGCTGGAGTCTGAAATTCCCCAGCATGAGACAAATAAACAGCTTTTTTTTTTGTTGTTTTTTATTTTTTTGTCTCACTTCTCAGACTGACATGCTGTAAAATAAAATAAACAAGAATTTTGAAACCTATGTTGATCAACAGTGGTGTGGTATGCAGAAAATATGTTGTGAAACAAATGCTTTGAATTAGGACAAACGCAAAGGCTTAGGGTTGATTAATAGCTACTGCAGTCAAAGACTTCTCAGATATATTTTATATATATAT
>NW_009936983.1:0-16261 GCF_000696875.1 Nestor notabilis
CCCTAACTATTCTATGATTCTATGAGAAAATATTATCTTGCTCTCTTGAAGTGGTCAAGATTGTGTAAGAGCTGTCAACATGAAAGAGGAAGACTTTAGGACGATTTACAAAATCCAGAGTTGTTCTGCTTTATCAGTAAGTTTAAGTTCTTAGCTACTGTTTCCATTTCCTCTCCAAATTTGCCCTTGCCATCACTCACTGTCTGTTTGTTCTTTGAATAAAGATTAGATAAGAAGACTTAAAGACTTAGATAAGAAGAATGAAAAGTAACTCTTTCATAAAAAGGATTTCATTATGATTCTTCCATAAACTGCTCTTTAAATTATAGAGCACAACTAAATGTGAGAAGTATATAAAAATTATAAAGAACTACTTAACTTTGTACTCCACTTGATTTATGATGATAATTCAAGTTTTCTTTATGAACTTTAAAAAAGTTTCTCTGCCCTTAATGAATTCTTTATTTTTCATATTAGGAAACAAATACACAAGAAATAGAAGTCAATATCAGAACATTATTAATATAATGGCAACAATTACTTTCAAGACAGAATATCAGAAAACACAAGAATTTTGGGTTCTTCATTTATTGAAGACTTAAGTATGATTATGAAGTGTAGCTAGCAGGTTGAGTGAGGTGATTCTCCCCATCCACTACACTCTCATGAGACCCCACCTGGAGTAAATCTCTTCAGATCTGTGTCCCCCAGCACAAGAAAGACACAGATCTGCTTGAATCAGTTCAGAGGAGTGCCACAAAAATGATCAGGGGGCTGGAGCACATCTTCTATGAGGACATACTGAGACAGTTGAGGTTGTTCAGCCCAGAGAAGAGAATGTTCTAGGGAGACCTTATAGCAACCTTCCAGTACATAAAGGAGGCCTACAGGAGGGATGGGGCGGGGTGGGGGGAGTCTTTGTCAGGCAGTGTAGCAATAGGACAAGGAGTAATGGTTTTAAACTGAAAGAAGGTAGATTTAGATTAGATCTAAGTAAGAAATTCTTTACTGTGAGGGTGGTGAGACACTGGAAAAGGCTGCCCAGAGACGTTGTGGATGCCCCTTCCCTGGAAGTGTTCAGCGCTAGGTTAATTTGGGCTTTGAGCAACCTGGTCTAGTGAAGGTGTCCTTGCCCATGGCAGGGGTGTTGGAACTGGATGACCTTTAAGATCCCTTCCAGCCCAAACCATTCTATGTTTCAGTGATTCTATGATTCTATGATTTAGTGAAGATTTAAAAAGCATCATGTGTTTTTAAGAACACCTATTTCACTGGTTCATTTGTAATATTAATTAAAAAGAATTCCTTCTTCACAATTTTTTATATTGCAGTTCTCTTCAAGACACTTTTATACTGCACTGTACTTTTTCCATATGGGTTTACTGTCCTTTGCTACTTGTGAGGGTTTCCTGAGGTGGTAAAATAGAATTCAATTGTCAAGGAAAATATCATTCTATAGACAATGTAGGTTACAATGTTCTGAACATTTAGAAGGAACAATAACAACATAAGGCAGTAGTTCCCATTCCTGTATAAATCAGCTATCCTTATATTCAGATGCAGTTGCAGCTGTCTTCCACTCCTGAGCTGCAGGCGAAGTATATTTTCCCCAGTCATATTGCATTTGTGATCTGTCTTGTATCTAACACCCTCCTTATTTGAGAAAAACCTACTTTTCATTTAGATTTGGTGCAGGCCAGGCCAGGGAACTACAGACTGTCCTAGAGCCTTTCCTTCTGAAAAAGACACAAACTGTCAAATCTGGAGCTTTAAACTATTATTCTAAAGCATTGATGGACCTCTTCGATGCTGGGAAGGAAGTGATGGATGTTGGCTTGTGCAGTGGGCAAGGAGGTTTATTCTTTGAATGACCATGGGAAACTTAACAACAATTAAAAAGGGATTTAACTATATTTCCTATTATTTCTTTGGTGATAGAATCATCGGTGATAGCTGCTTTTTCTTTCCTTTGCCTTCCAGCTCAGTGGAAACAAGAACAGCACAGCATTAGAACATGTGGGCACAGAAGAACAGTGAGAAAGATTCAACAAAGGAAAACACCAAGTAAACAGTACCAAAGCTAAGCAAATAAATGAAAGAAGGTATAAAGCTGGCTGAATAAGGCAAAGTGCTAAATAAAATATACAAGAACACTGAAAACAATGCAAAAGTGTTTAAGAGACTCAGTTACCATGGGAGCATTTCGTAAAGTAGGCAGTGCAACAGAAAAATAAATTTCAGATTTCTTTCTGGAACAAGTCCATGAACAGTGACTGTTTTAAGAGCCACAGCCAGATTAGTCTTGTAGAGAGCCTTCTAGCTATTTCACCCATCCATTTCCTTCAGTGTTTGTATGCATTTTTCTACCTCAATAAAGGCTGGTCAATACCTCAATAAAATTGGTCATTACCTTGAAGAACTATCTGGAAACAGTTTTGATGAAGCTTGGAATCTTGGAAGAGCTGATAGGAAAGACTTGTGCTGGTTAACTTTACATTTTTAGAATGCTTATAGTAGGCTCTATTTCCAAAATGTCCATTTTTCAAGTTTATCACTGTCTGAATAATAATAGTGCAGAGTGACAACCTTAATTACTCTTCTGTACACTCCTACAAACTTTCTGTGATGCTTCATTGTGCCCAAGATAGCTAAACTCGTGGTTTCTGAGTGAACTTCATCTCTGTCGATAGTGTCTTCCAAGTTTCTCAAGGCTGAGACTACTGTTTAATCCCTACCAAAGAAGGAGTTTACATGATTTTTTCTTTCTCATACCAGGCCTTGGGTTTCAAATCCTGTATACAATACCTATAAACATCTCAATTTGATTTAAGATTAAACCATATCTTCTTCTGCAAGCCAGGACAACCTGTGTTGGAGACATAATTCAATATTTTCAGAAGAAAATTATTTCTAACTAGGTCCATGAGCCCTGGAATAAATGGAGCTTGATATCCTCTTGACTCAGATCCATCATCGTTATCCACCATTTCAATGGACATCAGTGTCCAAGAATTGGACAAATATGTATACCAAATAAATGTGCTCTGTGCTGTAGAGCTTTTCTTTTTCTCTATAAACTCATTTCCTTCTGTTCTTCTTCCTCAATGGATTACCTAGTAGCTAACAAGGAGTACCCTCATATTGTTGCCTCTACTGCTGAGCTACTGTAAAGGCGTAAAGACTGGTGATACCTGTATAAACTTTTTTTAATAAACACAACATTCAAATTCTGTTTAAAATTCATTTATTTAGACACTGTGGCAAGCATCCAAGCATTGATGACTAAAGAGCTACATGCTAGAATTCAGCTAACTACCATCAGTATTTAAGGACTGCAATCTATAATAATTTTACATACATAATATTACACACCTGTGAATATTCTCCCTGTTTTTCTGGCAAAAGTATCCTTTGTTTTGAGTCTGTAAATAATATTTTGAAAAGAGGTACTGTGGAGAGCTATTTGCAAATTTAGTAAGATTCTTTTAAATTTCATGCATCATGTTTACTATGCAGTCCTAATGACGTTAGCATTAGTTATCATTTAGCTCTGTAGAGGATGTATGTTTGTTTTTATTTTATGAACTTATATAGATCTAAACATTTATATTATTACAGGTGTTCTTATTCCCTTTTGTTTAGCTTTGTGCACATGGAGGAAGCCTTACAACAGCTTGTAAGGGGTTTTTTTTCTAGATTTCTTTCTCATTGAGTCTGAAGGCATTCTAAGGACACTGCATTGCTAGCAAGATCTGTAAAACCTAGTTGTTAACAAGGCATGTGTAAAAATGCTGGTGAGGGAATGATATATGTTTTACCTTGACAAAACCACTCATCAGTTTGATAAAAGCAAGAAAGTGCACTTCCAATTGCCTTAGGTGCTGTGAACCACACAAAACAAGAAATATCTCCTCTACTCTTAGGTTATTTTTTTTGAAAAATAATATTTTTCTTTTATTAAAAATGAGAGTATTCACAGATACACAAAAGCAGTATTTCAAAGCCTATTGTTATATAAATCTTTCTGTGTTGCATAAAGCTTTCTTCACTGTGGGACAATTAGTGAGCGCAATAGTATGTCCTCTATCAAACTGTGTTATAGCCCATTGCTTGTTGCCTTGAGTATAGTGTATAAGCTAGCCAGAAGGCAATCTTTTTTTCCTTTAGAAAGATAACAGCATCAATCCAGACTTTGTATTGCAGCTGTCAGTAGCTCAAATAAAATGTGGATAGTAGATATCATCTACCATGTCTTGGGAGGAGATAGCAAATCCTTTTTAGCCATCCATTCTTTCCCTGTCGATTTTCAAGATTTTAAAACTAGTCAGGGACATATGTATGAGTCTTTTTTTTTTTCATTCACTATTGTACACGTATATATCTGTTGTCATATATGTATGACCCATATGCATAATTTTATTTATGGTAATGTATTTGCACCTGCAATCATTGGAATTATGTTTGTAGTTTATATAATTTTTTTTCTAACATTCTTATGTGTATAGGTAAATGCAAAATCCTAAAAATGCCATACAACGGTATCCAGAAATGCTGTATACTATTTCCAGGTGTTTGAATATATCTAGGAGGTATCATGTTTCTCCATAGAATTACTTAAACATTACTTTTCACTTAGGATTCAGATATGGTGCATTCACTGCACCAGAATGTGAGGAATATGGCAAGTCAATTATGCAGTGGGTATTTAAGATTTTATGAGAGAAATAAATATTTTTGCTGATAACAATAAAGGAAAAAGTGAAATTATTGTCACATATGCCTCACATTAAAGAAATGTGTAAATCAGTAGATACATAGATTGTTGTCATAAAGACATTCAAGTTGTCAGTTTATAGATATTTGATTTAGTGGGCTAAGTCACACTGTTGGGATGTTACTGAGGTAACTCTGACTGTGTGTATCCATTAAAAGTTCATAAAAGTTTATGAAAATAAAGAATCACACAGCAATTTAATGGTAAGTTCATCTACAGCTAGAGAAGCAGTTCTCATTGCAGTTAAAAAAAAATTAAGGTATGGTAAAATTAACTTTTTCACATCAAGTTTTAGGACAAGAAAAATGGAGTAGCTTTAAAGTTGGAAGGCTGTAAAAGAAATATTTCAAATGACAATATTTAGTTTCACGCTCATAATTTTGACCATGTAAAATAGGAGAGAAAAATGGTAAAAGGGGACAGATACATCTTCAGAGAATGGTTAAGGGGCTTTGCATTCCAGGTTAGATTTTACCAAAGCACTCTTGGATGTCTTGCTGCAGTGTGTGATCTTCAAAGAGACATGAAAGGATATTTACTCATAAGACAATTTTCGACAGAGGTACGAGGTACCTCACAGTTACACAGGTCAGATCACTAAATCATTGTCATTCAAAATGTCTGTTGCACATGAAAAAAAACCCTGAGAAATCATATATCAACAGTCCCAAGTTCCCCCAAAAAGCTAAAGATGGATGACTTTTTCAGACTGATGGAGATCAGTAAAATA
This sequence comes from Nestor notabilis, assembly GCF_000696875.1. Taxonomy (NCBI): domain Eukaryota; kingdom Metazoa; phylum Chordata; class Aves; order Psittaciformes; family Psittacidae; genus Nestor; species Nestor notabilis. Next base: position 5,505 of record NW_009936983.1, read on the forward strand.
TTTGAATCATATGAGTGACTTCACTGGGGTCTTTTTCAATAGCAACCTAATGTCTGAGAATGGCAATAATTTCATCAAGGCCAACTGAGCACTTCTGAATGTGCCAAACCGGAGACCTTAAAGTCTTAATTCCAACAACACATTGGTATAGTAGTGCTGGTAATGCTTTTTGTGAGGACTTTTTTTCTGCAGTGTTTCTAAGGAATTCCTTTTTGTTTACCTTTCTGTTTACTTTTCATCTAGGACCTGACATGACACTTAGAGCACATCATGCATAAACAGTACAAAAGCTTGGTTAAACACAATTCTTCCCTTTGCTCTGAGTGATAGAAATCTCAAGCAGTTTGACTATACTTTTCAATTAACTTTAAAGCCATTCTGTTGACACCAGTCTGAGAGGCTTTTGTGATCCTCAGGCAAAAAAGTATGAGCAAAGCATAACAACATGTTTTCCAGTAGCTGCTGCTGAGCTGCTTTTATTAGAGCTTCATCAAGACACAGAAAAACCTTTTGCAAAGGCCAAAGCCTATTCTTTATTTACAGATTATGCTGACATAGTATGGAATGAGAAATAAACCTAGAACGCATTAACGTTAAATCTATACTTGGCCTGTCAAGGGGCCAGCCACATTTTATATATCAACATTTCTCTACATTTATGTGTATGTGATTTATGAAGCTGGATTAAATGGAAATATTAATGTACACTAATATTTTATTTTTAGATAATTACTCAAATTTGAATGCATTTTTTTCAGTTATGAATCTATGATAAATGATAAATAGTCTTTTTTTTCCCAAAAAAAAAGATTCTGTTATTAGGAGCACATTCTAAATCATTAGTGAGAACTATAAATCAGAACAGTTAAATTCCTGATACACTGGTTTCGTTCAGCTGAACTAGCTGTGTCTTATTCAGAGCAGCTCACAGTTTTTTGAAACACTACACTAAGCTCTGATTTTCTGATTTCCACCTCTATGGTAAATACATTACTGGATCATTCAAGCTCAAAAAGCTCAACAAAGTCTTCAAATAATTTAACAAGATAAATTTCACTTTGTGAAAGTAAGAACTACCTTTTTTCACTAATAAATTTGCTGCTGTAATAACAATAATGACATCAGAAAGGAAATAGTCAAGAAAATGTCTTTCTGAAGACAAACCTCCAAAGCTGCCAGACACTTTTTCTTCCCTTTTCCAAAATAGTTTGAATTTTGCTAAAGCAGCTTTCACAGAGCAGTGTGACTTCAATTTTCACTAAAAACAATACTACAGCATTAGGAGCACTGGAAAGTTTCCTCACTTTAAATATTCTCCTTATATGAGGAAGCTGACTTTTTTAAAGGTTCGGAACCTAACTTATTTAGAACAATATCAGGCCCACTAGGACAAAAAGCATATAACTCTTCCATGAAACTATTCACTTTTAAACATCAGGTTACTTCTTGATGATACTGAACAAATAATTTATCAGGAAGGATAAGCCAAGGTCTTCTGGTGCATAATGTGAGGATTTATAGCACTTGAAGAAATCTCTAAGGTTCTACTAAGAAGAACTTATCAATCTCTGTATGAAAAATGACATGTCCTTGTCATTATTGAGAATATGCACTTTTGTAAAGAAATGGGGAATCACAATCGCAGATTCTCTAGGATACAATTAAAACCCATAAATACATGACACAGTACAGAATAGATTAACATCTTGTTGCTGTTAGTTTATATTTTAATAAGACACCATCATAATTTGATATTCAAATAGATAACTGGGAAAGCTGTAGACAAAACGTGTTATCCATGTTTGTTTTCAGAAACAAGCAGAACTTTTTATTCCCCAAGAATCTTCACAAAAGGAAAAGGTATTGTATCCCTATGAGTATTACACAAATGTAAGTCCTTGGGTACCTGCATATGCAGAAAACTTTCCTAAAATTCAGGGGTGCCAAAATAATGCCTAAGAAAGTACTCTTACTACAATCTTGGAACAAGATAATGAATTAAGAAAAAAATTAATTGGGGAGGTACAAGAAACAATTTATTACTCTTGAACATTCAGGAAAGATATAGCCATGGTGAAAATGTTTGTGAGAAGCTAATTGGCAAAATGGAGTTTTCTTGGTTAGCTCTCTTTTTCTCTAAGGTAAATTGTTAAACAAAATAGCAAGATTGTGTATATATAGATGTTATTTTCTTCTTTGTAGAAAGCAGTGTGTGCAATACAAAATTTATTGATGTTAGTTTACAACGATGTACCTGGGAGATGTGGAAAGTATTTATTAAAAATAAAAAAAAAAAAAAAAAACCAAACAACAAAAAGAGTTATAGAAACTAATAATATATTTCAACTAGAACTGATAGGTTTGTTTCAGATGATGAATTTTGTTTTATTGTCTGGATAATTCAGGGAGCTAGGGAAGTATGCTTTCAGTGAAAAAAATGTATAGGAAAACAAATCTGCCCCCCGTTTACTTTAAATACATAAATAAATAAATAAGCATTCCCTGCTTTATGGAATTAATGTGTCTGTGTGTGTTTTAATGTTACGTCTATTTGCTTCCAAGATATTATCAGAAATATTTTTTACCCTTAAAAGTAAAATAAATAGTAATCCATTAGCAATAAAGCAGGGAAGTAGAGATAATTGCTTGCAAATAGCTTTTGCATTTGAATTTTCCCTTCTAGCTTTCACTTTTTGTCACTTATTTTTTTTAAATCCCATACGGAAGAAGAACATAAAAATACATAGTGCCAATTTTAACACTTTATGCAAGGGTCTAATACATGTATCAGTCAGACAGTTGCAGAATATGGAACTGAATTCCAGCATTGCAAGAGAGATTTCGGAAACATGAGAAAAACTGAATGAGACAGGGAGAGCCCTTCTGTACACACTCAGAATCCACAGAATCACCAGCCCCTGATCTCTTGCAGTCTCAGGTCTTATTTTAACTCTCTTAACATATAGAGAGCTTTGAAAATGGACCATGTCCTTTTGTCAGATCACGTGCCACATCCTTCCTGCCACATAAGTCTTTGAATATTTGGAGAGCTTCTCTGGAATGTCAGTGTCAGTAACTAGCTTCACATGAGACCATAATAGCGCTTGCATTTTATAATGACTAATAGCAAAATAGCTTTGGTTTAAGTCTTGTTATAATCAGGCTTTAAGGGTGGTAATGACAGTCCAGACTTCATTTTGAAAAAGAGCATGGAGAGTAAAGCCTCGCTGGAGAGAGGAACTTAACACTAACATAGATGCCTTCTTTTTATTTTTTCAATTTTTTTTTATTTTTTTTTTTTTTAATAAGCATTGGTTCCTTTTTCTGTATCTGGAAAGAAAAGATCTTATTCACATCTTGTTCAAATATTAACTTGAAAAGTTAAAAGGATTTTCCTCTCAGTAAAATTTTATAATATTATTTTAGTGTCTATGTAAGTATGTCTTCTGAAATTGAGATAAAAAGATCTCTTATTTATACATCTTTTTATTTTGAAATTTGTGCAAAGTGGATATGTCAAAGAAAAACATGAGTTATTTACATTAAAATCCAGAATCACGATGAAAACAAATAGAAATACATTAAAAAACTTGACATTATGCAGGGGGCAGAAGTTCCCCCATTTGTAGAACAATCAACTTTTGGAAAAGCTGTTCATTTGGATTAGTAGGTGTAAAACATCTGACTAAGAAGTGGAGCTCACTAAGCTTGTGACCAAAAGTGTATTTGCTAAACTAGGAAGTAACTGGTGTCTGGGGCTGTCCTTTTCTCAACATATGACATTAAGTAGGGAATATAGCAAAGAGATCTTAAATGTTTAAAGTTCAGCAAACAGTCATCAAATCTAAAGCCATTTGTTCTGGTTTCAGCTGTAACAGTTATTTTTTTGTCCTTCCTAGGAGCTAGTGCAGTGCTTTTTTAGCTTTAGTCTGAGAAAAATGCCTATAACACATCCAGGTTTTAGTTGTTGCTAAGTAGCGCTTACTCTGACTGAGGACTTTTTGGGTACAGGTACTTTTGTCCTTTTACCATTCTTTGAGACTACATCAAAAGCTTCCTTGTTTTGTTTACCACAATGCTCTCCTACCCTCACCAGTCTGTCGCATTCTCTGTTTGTAGACTGTATGTAGAACTAGGCTTTTTCAACCAAACAGAAGCATTATCATGACTGTCATAAGGAGTCAACCATATTTTCACATTCTTCATGCTTGTGGCAGTTTTCAATATGTTTTCAAATAGTTTATGTTATTGCAAACCCTATCTTCTCATTTACAAAGAAAACATTTGAGTTCCTTGTGACAACCAATCCACAGCCTAGAATCCAATCTGAACAACAGTGTTACCCACTGACTGCAAAACACGTGTAGCTTGGGATACATTGAAAAAAAGTACTGGGAAGTCTCAAACAGCAGTCAAAACCTGTAAACGTCTTACAAGACTAGATCTACAATCATCACATACATAGCTATTAGATGAGGAATGGTTGCAGCAAAATGTACATCATTAGACTTGTATGAAACTGACAGATTAACCAATCTTAAAGAAAATCAAACAGTATAACATTTATACTGTCAAACAGGAACAAGACCAAGCCTTTAAATTTTCATCATGCTTTTATTTAATATTCAGTTTTGCTAAACTTTCAGTTTCTATTATCTTTGTTTCTGGTTTTGTTATCATGCTGAGTATAGATTTCATGGTTATTTAGTAGCCTTTACTCAGTTTTACCCTAGGCTTTGATATACAGTTATGAACTAAAACAGCTGACTTTAAATGTGACATTTAAAGTAATAATATAAGAGAAATAGTTGGTGAAGCTTCTCTATGGTATAGAAAGCTTTGTGAAAGAGTTAAGATTAATTGAAGAAATTTGAAGCAGGCAAAGAATTTGACGCCTTAGAAAAATCTGTAGAAGGGGATTCTAAGCATCCTTGAACTGCAAAACATCACAGCAAAATTCAGGCCCAGTAAAGATGCCTGAGATTTAGCTTAGAAGCTTAGAAATACCAGTGCTGGTTTTTAATTTCTGATGCTTTTATCTGCTTTTTATATTTTTTCTTTTTGTCATTTAGATGATTTGCATAATTATGATTATTCTGAAACAGCCTAATGCAGTGATTTGATGGTTATAAAATGTCATGGAGTTGGAATAATGATAGATTAGAAAAGTCAAATTTAGTATATTCTTCAAAGGCTAACTACACCTCAGTATTCTTGTATCTTTGCTCTTTGTTATACTGAATCATATAGCAGTCAGGCCTCTTGATAACCAAGTTTTGCAGATGTTTTCAGCAAATTGAAAGAGCTTGTATTTACTACACATCAAAAAAACCCTCGATTCAATTTCACTTTTTATGTAGTTGACACTAATAAATAGAAGATAATTCAGCAAATGACTGAATTAAATAACAAAATTAGGTAAGGTTAATGATCTGTTTAGGCCTCACATTTAATGTGCCTCCTGAGACTACTTTTCACAGAAATTTATTGGGTGTTTTGTGTATATATAGTAAGACATAAACTCATTAATAACATACAAGAAAAACAAGGGGTTTTTTTGAGCGTTAAATATAGCTACCTATAGCAGCAGCAAATGCAAAAATATTTGAAGGAAAAAACAGATCTAAGGTTTGTTTGAATAATACATTTTTACCCATTAGCACAGATCATAATTATGGGTTCTTGTTTGCATTTTAACAAGTATGGATCCCACTAGAGCAATAAATAGCGACAAGTTTATTCACAAAGTGCAACTAAATTATGTTTATTATGGATTTTTGTATTTCTTCTTGGAAATATGGGTTATAAAGCTAAAATACATATATTTTCAACAACCAGTCTCAATTTAAGGTCAATTTAGATAACAAGGTACACCTTTATATAATTTCATGGATTTCATAATAATTTTATATGTAATTTATTGAAGTAAGCATATTAAAATTATGTACAGCACAACATAATTCACACTAATATTTATAGACTTTTTTCTCAGTTTTCCATCATGACTTATTTATACTGTGATCATTTAACTATCATCAAAACAGCTTAAAGAAATTATATAATGTAATAATTGCCTTGTGTTTTTTGGCTTTTTTTGTAAATTAATTGCTGCTCACAGGAATACCAGATTTTAAAGAGTCCTCACCTACTTTACCATCCACTTGAAAAAAATTTAGACTTGATTTTCTACCTGATTCTAATATCATCAAATACATTTGAACTGATTTGGCACTCCAAGAAATGTATTACCATAACATCCGTATGGGTCACCAAGAATTTGTATAGAAACATTCTCCTTCACATCCTAATTCCAGTATCTTGGTATTCAGTTCACCCCTTTACATTAACCTCACAGTGCTGTGGACCTTTTCACACACCTATACATGTATATGCATGCTTTTGCATATGTGTATGCAAACACCATATACGCATAGATATACTTACATATATATATACATATGTGCATAGGTACATATACATACACACACACGTATATACATATAAGGGGTTGGAACTAGATGATCTTAAGGTCCTTCCTAACCCTAACTATTCTATGATTCTATATACACACATATACTCACATATGTACACATGTTGACCAAATATCACTCAGGAGAGGGACATAATAAAAGATAAAGCAACTTTCTGAGTATTCAAGATTGAGATTTCACAAAATCCCAGTTTCATATTTGTGTTCAGGACTTTTCAGTGGGCACAAACTGAAACATAGGAGGTTCCCTCTGAACACCAGGAAATGCTTTTTTACTAAGAGGATACCTGAGCATTGGTACAGACTGCGTGGAGTCACTATCCTTGAAGACATTCAAAAGTCATCTGGACACGGTCCTGGGCCACCTCCTCTAGGTGGAAATGGGGAGTTGGACCAGATGATCTTCAGAGGTCCCTCCCAATCTAACCATTCTGTGATTCTGTGATAAAACCCCATTTGATAGCTAGGTTCAAAATGTAGGTTGATTTCTAGTTCTACAACTTAAGCTTATGAGTTGTGGTGTACTGTTGTCTCCTTCACAGAGTCGTCAGATCAAAAGGAACCATGTAGATTTCATAGTGTCAGTCTCTTGCAGTGTTTGCAGTCCAAAGACCACTGGAACTATTAGGAGTCAGCACACCTGAACAGAAACAAAGATTCCAACTGGGTTGGGTAAAGGCCTCAACAATTTGGAAACTAGTCAAAAATCCCTTTTCCTACGTCCTTTTGTTAGCTTTCTGTTACCTAACTTTTACTTTCCTAATCCAGTTTAAAAAGATGAAGTTAATTAGTTCATAGAGGAATTATTGAAGAGCATGCATTAACTGTAGTTTACACCCAGAACAAAACCCAATCTAAAAAAATACACCTAGCCCTACATATAAACACAGTAAATGTTTACAGTAAAAGTTGTAAACAAACACCTGTTAACTCTATGTGAGATATTAAGCAGACCAGCAAGATGAAGATAGTAGCACCTATGGGAAACTTCTGTTTAGTCACCAACCATAAAGAGTAGGATAAATGATGAAATGATACATTCTCCAGTGTTTCAGTTGGCTTAAAATGATGTTTATACACCAATAAAGCAAGTACTAAAGAAAACGACCATGAAAGAACTAGTGTTTGGAACTTTGCTAGTCTTTGTAGTCAGGTTACATTTTATATCAATTTACAGTGTTTGGAATGCTCAGATATTGCAAGCTCTGTGCCATATGAGTATTTAAGTAAACATGATCCAAATAGATTATTTTTTTTTTTTTGTCTAAAGTTATAATATGTACCAGACCAGTATTTATCAGAAAATAAACCATGAGATCTATACCTGTCCACAGAATTCTCAGCAAGTATTGATCAGTTTTAGACAATATATTGACTTTTTTCTTACTACTGTTTTTCTTAACATACCCTTAAAACATTATTCTTAAGCATCAGCTATTCTGAGAGCTACAGTAACAGATGTGTATTATCTGATTTTCTAACTGCACAGTTATTATGTGCAGATCACATTGTGAAAAAATTCATTGTTCATTCATCAATCTCCAAATGATTATATTCATGATTCTTAATAATGCACTATTTATTTGTGTTTATGAAAAGTATCTTACTTTAGTGAATTTCGGAGCGTTTGAACCAAACATCTCTCAGTTGCAGGATGTTGTGTGAACCTCACATAAATTAAAAGTTAAATGGCTTTAAACTCCCAGTTTTCTTACATTTTTATTTGAAATCATACAGTAAAATAGTATTTTCAGCTTTTAGACATAAATACAATCTGTTAATTTGAAGGGAACACTATGCACATATAAAGAATGTTTGTTTTGGAGATTTTGAAAGACAACCGAATAGCACTTCAGTCATCAAGAATTTTTGTGTATTGTCTGTAATTCCAAAGGAGTGTACATATGACAACTGAAAGCATTTCCAAATGTTGCTATGAGGTTCCCTGGAACACTGTGTTATCTTGCTTCATAGAACACCTAATATAAAACCTATTATAGTTGCTGAGGTACGTCACACTGTTTTTATTGTCGATAAATAAAGTATGTATGTCATGCAGAAATCAAGAAGAGAAGTGGAAAAAAATTTTTATTAGTAAACACGAAGGAGGAAAGAATCTCTCTGCACTAAACTCAGGATCACATAACATTGATTTATGATTTAGAGTCATGTGTGTTTCATTACACTGGAGTCAGAGACTGATATCTGACAACAGATTAACATTGGTCCATGAGGAGTAGCCCAGTTAAGCAGACATGATCACCTGTCATATAAAATACAAAAAAAATGTTAAGCACAGTTTTCAAAATCTGACATCTATGTATAAGGTAAGTATTCTAACCTATTAGGTCTATGACAAAAATCCAAGGACATTATAAAAAAAATAAACTAAAGGTGTTATTTTCCTTAATATATTTCATAAATGGTATTAAATGGATAGGTAATATCACAGTATACCTTGTGAAATGTAATTATTTGAAGGTTATAATTAGCATCAGGATTGAAAATTCATATAAGGATTGATTGTAACAACTAATCTTCCAGTAATAATGACGTTTTGTCATGGTTAAACCTTGGCTGGAAGCTGCTTGCTCACTTCCTGCTGCCTCAGCTGGAAGCTGCTTGCTCACTTCTTGACCCCTTGCAAGTGGCATGGGGAGGAGAATAAGAAGAAAAACCCATGGGTTGAGATAAGAACCTTCTAATAATTGCAGTACAATGTATCACTACTACTAATAATAATGAAAAGGGAAATAACAAGCTAAGATACATAAAACTAAAAGAGGAACCTCCCTCCCAAAAAAAACCCCAGCGATAAACAATAAAATTGCTCACCACGTGCTGACAAATACCCAGCCTGACCTGAGCAGTGATCAGTCCCTTCCAGGTGGCTCCCCCCACTCTATATACTGGGCATGACGTGCTGTGGTATGGAATACACCTTTGGGTGTCCTCTGCTTCCTCCTGGCTTCTTATGCCCCTCCTCACTGGCAGAGCACAAGACTGAAAAGTCCTTGATCACAGTAAGTGCTTCTTAGCAGCAGTGTGTTATCAGCATTATTCTTAGACTAAAGCCAAAATACAGCGCTGCACCAGCTACTAGGAAGAAAATTAACCATATTCCAGCCAAAACCAGGATGCAGAGAAATGGTGAAAATAACTATACTTTCCTGCGAAGAGAGTTAATGAGAAGACTTCCCTGTATTTAAGCAATTTCCAAGACATTTTTAGGGCTTTATAAGTATTTGCAGAATTCTACATCTTATTTTACTAGTCATGAATGTCCTACAGTGCTTTTAGTAGTTATGTTATTCCAGAAACTAGAGATCAAGAGTAAATGAACACCTCAGGTTTTGTATTTAATTATTGCTGGCTGTTGAGCTGCTTACCATTCAAACAGAAAACTGTACTGCCTTCTCAGCAGATGGAAATCTGAAGAACTCTGTTTACTTCAGTGAGGAAATACTAGCCTATACCACTTTAAGAGATGGACACCATTTACAATCCCTTTTTACATCTTCATCATTCAACATTTACAGTGGAACTAAATGAGAGAAGAGCCTCTAGAAGGCTTCCACTGAACATAAAAAAGAGGTTTAAATGTTAATATTCAAAAAGGAGATCTTGTGGAGTGATCATTGGAAGTGATCAAATAGTATTTAGTCTTGTACCACCTTAAGAAGCATTTCCAAATCTAGCTTTTACAATTGGTAAATCTTAAATTAATTTCTGAAAGATATCTATAAATGTTTAATAAATCTCTGTAAAACAGTAGTTGTTTCTGTGCAAATATTTAAATGTTGACAATACTTAACTCATGCTATTCGTTTTTCAGTCTTTTCGTTATTTGTTGTTCAAAATAACTTAAAAAGGAAATCAAAAGTGTAGGATACATATGTGTAAATATTCTCATATATAGATCTGTGCTTATCTCAGGACTAATGGAAGCTTTTTCATATGCAGTTGGTGGTCTGACAGCTTTTGTGATATGTAGATCCTTCATAATGGCAACTATCATAGAATCATAGAATAGTTAGGGTTGGAAAGGACCTTAAGATCATCTAGTTCCAACCCCCATGCCATGAGCAGGGACACCACACACTAACTAAACCATGCTGCCCAAAGCTCTGTCCAGCCTGGCCTTGAACACTGCCAAGAACGGAGCATTCACAACTTCCTTGGACAACCCATTCCACTGCCTCACCACCCTCACTGTAAAGAACTTCTTCCTTATATCTAATCTAAACTTCCCCTGTTTAAGTTTGAA
>NW_009936983.1:16294-19088 GCF_000696875.1 Nestor notabilis
CCTCAACATCCTTAGAGCCCCCCTTCAGATACTGGAAGCCTGCTATGAAGTCCCCACACAGTCTTCTCCAGGCTGAAGCGCCCCAACTTTCTCAGCCTATCTTCATATGGGAGGTGCTCCAGCCCCCTGATCATCCTCGTGGCCCTCCTCTGGACTTGCTCCAACAGCTCCATGTCCTTCTTATGTTGAGGACACCAGAACTGGACACAATACTCCGTGTGAGGTCTCACAAGAGCAGAGTAGAGAGGCAGGATCACCTCCTTTGACCTGATGGTCACACTTCTTTCAATGCAGCCCAGGATACGGTTGGCTTTCTGGGCTGCAAGCGCACACTGAAGAAGAACTAGAGACTAATTATAAAAAGACAAATCTGCATTAGCTGATATCTTGTATCCGAACAAAATACTGGCTTATACAAACGGAACAATATGGTGAATAATTCCCATATATAGTTGCATGTATTCAATTTGTGTTGCGACAAATTTAAGTCCTTTAGAAAAAGAAATCTCTTCTCTGTTCTTTTTATTTTTATTTTTTTTTTTCCTTCAGTGATATTGTCTTTAGAAAGACAGGATCTATGAAAAGTGAACAGCCTTTCAAATGCTTCCTAGTCCTGACAGCTTCCAGTCCTGAGGTTTTTTTTCTCCTAGTTCTTTAAATGACTTGTTTCCTCTTAGCAGGTGGGTCTTCATACAGTCATCAATGAGTCTTTGGCATCTTATTTCTCCCTACCCCTGTCAATCACTTCCAAGCTTGGCAGATACTGATTTCTCTTCTACTCCTTTACTGTTATTTTGTTCCTTTAAAATAAGTGTTCTCATTTTTGAGTCTGGAACATGTTGCATTTTGTTTAGTGCTCTTCTCCATAGCACAGGAATCCTCTCCCCTCATGTTATTCCTTGCTAATGTCACTCCTCTACCAACTTGCTCTAATAAGCTATTTAGTTTGCTGGTGTGTGCTGACAGTCACTGTCAATCTTTCCAGTGCTTTCCAGTTTGTTGATTCCCAATGACTCACATGATCACAAGAACTCGCTTTTAAATATGAGTGGGTGCCTGGTTGCAGATGCAGATACATACTGTCTGCCTAGATGTACCTGGGTGGTATGGCCTTAAAAAATAAGTAATAGACACAATATTCTGTAAGATAAAAATTGTAATGTTCTTTGAAATACAGACCGTGTGTCTACAAAATTTTCAAAATTTCAGAAATGTTTGCGTCTCTCAAGACATGTAACCAACACAGAATTTATTAGGGATCCCTGCTCTACAGCTTTTTAACTCATTTATGCAGGCTGTTCTAAAATTAAAATTATAAGATACTAAATGCTACATTAATTAATTGAACTGGAGGCTGATGTGGTGTTCACAAAAATAGATGGGGAGAATCTCAAAACTCAATGGGGAAAGTGGATGATTCTTCACCTTGAGAAAGAAATTGGATATGATTGTCTGCACTCACAGAGTGACTGTTCTGGGCCTTCTAATAAGGCTTTCTTTTACAGGTAATTTGGAAGCATACCATTTTTCTACAAGGTATTTCCTTACAATCAAGTCTGAGAGATTATTTTCTGAAGTATCTTTTACCTTCAACCAGGTTCAGTAGGTGAGAGTCCCCCAAATGCAAGCTTTTTTACTTGAAATCAGAAGCAACTAGCTGGTGCAGCAGTTGTTTCATGAAAAAGCTAAAGAACAGAGCTGTAAATAGTAAAACTTCAGGAAAAAGCATGCCTAGATATTGGGTGTTGTCCAGTTAATCTATGTTACTGAATTTCTCTCTCTAATGAAATGTTGTTCATGAAATTAATTGATTTGTGTTTTAAGACACAGAAATTAATTCACTGAGCACCAGAAGTTTTCAATTTTCCCTGACCTTGTGTGATGTATGATGTCAGTATTATTATGGACCAATAAAATTGAAAACTGGCCCACCTGGCATCAGATTCTTGAAGAGGAATTTAAAACATAATTAACTTGGAAAGTAAAACTTCTTACTAATGGTCGTGCTTTCCTGTGAGTTCTAATATTTAGGTTTTGGGATGATCTTATAACACTTCATTTTTCTTTGTAAAATATTGAATTTTGTAGATTGTGATAATAGAAAGAAACAAGACTTCAAGGCAAAATGAAATTGATTTGCCCTCATTTGTCTATAAAATACCAGAGCCTTTTCAGCATGAAGTCTGTATTTTGCAAGGAAAGACTTATTTTGGTCACTGAAAAAAGGCCTAGTGAGGACAACCTCTTTAGAAAATGTGTTTTGTTTTCAGGGGTTTAGTCATGTCCCAGGAAGCAAATACAGAGACCTATTTATTAGCTTTCTGAGCTAGTTTATCCTCTGGGCTACCTAAATGCCTCATTTTCTAAACTACCAGACAAGAATGCTGGTAAACTGATAGCTTAAAAAAAAAGAAGTAAAACCTCCTACAGTATATAGCCATCCCACTCAATTATAATTTTGAGAAAAAGGAGATAGTTACCATTTTACTTCCAGAATCAGAAGATGCTGGTTGATTCTACGATTCTATGATTCCAAGGTGATAAATAGATGGAATTTAGGGGCAGTTTAGACTAGACATTAGGAAACATTTCTTTACCTAGAGGGTGGCCAAAAACTGGAACAGGCTTACTAGACAGGTGACCAATGCCCTGTGCCCATCAGTGTTTCAGAGGCATTTGGACAACACCTTTAATAACATGCTTTAACTTTTGGCCAGCCCGGAAGTGGTCGAGCAGTTAGACTTGATGATCATTGTAGTTCTCTTCCAGCTTCTAGTTCTTTTCTCCCTACTTC
>NW_009936983.1:19119-19981 GCF_000696875.1 Nestor notabilis
CCCTAACAGTCCATGCTGAGGAAATACTAGATGACGTTTCTTCCCACCCTAGCACTACCGGAAGGGATTGAATGGGTATCACATCCCATCACAGGCATTGGCTCTGTCACTCTGTGGGAAGCCAGTGCCTTCTGATGGGGGTGAGAGATGTGAATTGTGTTTGGATCATTTGAGCACCTGAACAGATTTGCAACATGTGTGAACTGGTTTTTGAAACTCTTCTGTGTTCATACAGTTTATTTGGGTTTCCACAGGGTAGCAAAAGACCACATCTCTGACAGTGAGGCCCAAAGATCAAGTCCTCAGTCTGAAGCAGGGTGTGCTCATTTCCTTGTGATTTCCACCCACTCTCAACCCCACCCCTCCCCCAAATACTGGTTTATAAAAATACTTGAGTTGTTTTTGGAGAAACAGAACAAAACACAAGAGCTTGAGAGCAACGACACTGCATCAGGAGTCCATCTGGCCCAACACTCTCCCTTCAGGGGCACCCCATAGATGTCTAAAGGAGAGTAGATGAGGAGTGCAGGACTATTTCTGTCAGGGTCCAGAGGGTGTTCATAAGCCTCAGTGCCTGGGACTGGCCTCCTTTGGGACCTGCACTGCAGATAGCCCCTCAGACCTATGTCAAAGCTTGTCATGCAGAACTATATGCATGACATATCATAGCTGTTCTGTTCTGTTCCGTTCCATTCCATTCCATTCCATTCCATTCCCTGCACTCACAGTGAGTTGTATAATGATGAGACCATTATTTGCCGGAAATGCCAAGGGGTTTTCAGCACCAAAACCACTTTCAAAGACACAAATCATCACTCAAAGACAGAAATAAGAAAGGTTACAGGTGGAAAGAGGATTTTAT
>NW_009936984.1:0-12870 GCF_000696875.1 Nestor notabilis
GGAGGGATGGAGGGATGGAGGGATGGATGGATTGGGAGGGGGGCTGACACCTCGTTGGGGTGTGCCCGGCCCGGGGTGCACCTGCCTGGGGGTGACACCCCCCCTAGGGCGGCACTGCCTTGGGGTGACACCCTCCTCGGGGCGTGCCCTTCGTCTGGGTGGGTTGAGCTCTCCCTGGGGTGCCACCGGCTTTGGGTACCTTGCGGGTAGGGTACACCCTCCTTGGGCTGACACCACTCTTAGGGTTCACCCTCTGTGGTGTGCACCTGCCTGCTGGGGAGACTTTCCTTGGGGTGCACCCTACTTACGGTGTACTCTGCTTATGGTGTGCATGGTTTGGGATGGCTCCTGTCAGAAGGTGCATCTGGCTCGTGGTGGCACCCATTTGGGGTGATACCTGCATGGGGGGGGATGCAGCTGCCTAAGCGATGCTCCTTGGGATGCACCCTGCTGGCAGTGCCACCCTACTTGGGTTGAACCCTCTTCAGTGTGCCACTGCTTGGAGGTGGTACCCTCCTTGTGCCTGAGAGTGTGCCTGAGAGTGACATGCTTTTTGGAATGACACCACCCCCAAGGTTGACCCTGTCCTCCTTATGGTGCACCCTGCTTGGGATGAGCCTGTCTTTGGGGGAGGTCACGCCTGCCTGTGGATCATCAAGGTGATAGTGATAGGGCAAGGGGTAATAGTTTCACACTTAAACAGGGGAGAATTAGGTTGGATATAAGGAATAAATTCTTTACTGTGAGGGGCTGGCACAGGGTGCCCAGGGAAGCTATGGCTGCCCCATCCCTGGCAGTGTTCAAGGCCAGGTTGGACACAGGGGCTTGGAGCAACCTGCTCTAGTGGAAGGTGTCCCTGCCCGTGGCAGGAGTTGGAACTGGATGAGCTTTAAGTTCCCTTCCAACCCAAACCACTGTCTGATTCTATGATGCACCCATCAGAGAGTGATGCTGCTGTTAGAGTACGTCCTCCTTTTGCTGCACCTTCCTTGGGTTGATCCCTCCTTTTAGTGACCCTGTACTTGGAGCAGCACCAGCAACGGGAGTTACATTAGGCTTTTAGAGCACATCCCTATGGGAGGGATGCTGTGGGGTGGGAGGCATGGCCCGACACACACCATGTGAGGCCCACCTGCACCTCAGGCTGGGAGCCAAGGTGGGTGAGTAGGAGGGATTAATGGTAATGAAATAATGTGGGGCAGGTAAGGGAGTAGTGAAGAAGGGGAGGGGGAGAAAGGAAGTGTCATGGAGAAGAGTGGTTGTGGGCTGGGTGGTGTTATGCTCTGGGTCTTGTCTGCTGAGGAGGGGAGATGGTACTTTGGGATGTCTCCTTACTGCCCTTCATCTTAGACTGCAGGGTGAGAGAAGTGGTGACCCAGAGTAAGTAAATTCGTGAGTGTTTGAGAAGGGCTGGATTTGGAGTGCTGGTGGTGGTGCTGCTGCTCACAGCCAGCAGCTGCTAGGCAGTGTGTTGGGGTGTGATGGTGGATGAGCAGTTCTCACTTGGCAAAGCAGCTCCAGGAGCCTTCCTGTGGGTCAGTAGCTGTGTTAATACAAAGGAGCAAAACAGATGCACAGGGAAGGAAACATCAATAACATCAGCAGTCAGTGCAGCCAGCTGAAAGCATCTTCATGTCCTGGCAGTGCTGTCAGCTGCTGTTTCTCATGAGCTAGCAACTCATCCTAATGATAGTGTTATCCATTCCTTAGCATTTCAGCCCTGAGACCGCCTGCAGTCTCATAAGGTATTGTTGTACATTAAATAACAACACAGCCGCTCTAAGTGGGCTACTTCTTGCTATAACTTCTCATTAGAAATGCCTTTGGGAGGGAAGAAAACCCTATCCCAAAGGAAACACCCATTTAGCGATCCTAACTCTTATGTGCTGAAGTTTTCCCCTTTTATTCATTAATAGTACAACTGCAACCCCTTGCCATGCTGTGCAGTAACTAATGCTGTCAAAAAGGTAATGCAGGTGGTTTTGCTATGAGGTGGAAGTCTTCCTGCTTCGCAGCCCCATGGTCTTATCTGCCTCTTGCCTGGGTGATGAGACCCCTCCATCTCCAGACCAGAGCTTAAGCAAATCAGGAGCTGCTCCTCAGCTCAGAGAGTTGTGCTAGGGGAAGGGGTTTGTTGTTTGTGTAGAGGCTCAGATTGGTTTCTCTTTCAAGTAATCACTCAATGGACAATTTCAGCTGAAAGTCCAGAAGGTTTCCTAATGAGAGCAGGTTGTTCTCCCTTATCTAAATATGATGTAAACTTTGTCTGGACTGTATGAATACTTCATGCTTAAAAAACCCCAGAGGTACATGCTCATCCTGAGTAAGTAGCATGGGTCCCTCATCTAAATATGACGTAAACTTTGTCTGGACCGTATGAATACTTCATGCTTAAAAAACCCAAAGGTACATGCTCATCCTGAGTAAGTAGCATGGTTGAACACTGAAATCAGTCTAGCATATTTGACCAGAGTCCTGCCACGTTTTAATAGTGTTAATTCTGACCTCTCCATTTTTTATTCAGCTGTATGAAGCAGTAAGAGGGTACAAATGTAATCCACACTCGGAAGTAGTAAAGAGCTGTTTGGGAAGCTGGAATAAGTGTGTAAACAAAGGATACCTGATAAAATAATGACCAGACTGTGCAACTGTGCTATAATAAATAATAAAATGACAACCTAATTCAACAAATCCAATAAAATAACTGAAATAATGTCATGGTTTAAGCAAATAAGCTTGGCATAGAAACAGGAAGGTTGCTGTAATACAAAACTGTATGTAGTATAATGAAACCATACCTGTTCAATTGGAACAATAGATGTAGGTATCAAAGAAACAGTATTTACAAATAGTAAACTTCAGATGATAGCAATAATACTATTATTACTACCTTATCTATTATTACACTATTATTATTACTATTCTTAATAATCTTGGAAAGCCTGAGAAAACTCTGTCTTCTTCAGGCAACTGCAGAATTGTCAGTCCATGCAAGTCTTTACCATGCAAGCTCTCACCAGCTTTCTTCTGTCTTTGCTCACAAGAGCATGTGGGGTTTGTTTGATCTCCTCTTCCAGTCTTGGCAAGCCCTCATCCTGAATGGGGGAAGCACCACACAAATGGGCGAGATATCAAGAAGTATTTTTTTAGTGGTTAAACTAATATGTTCCACAGAAGCTGCTGCTGCAGACGTACTATTTTGCTGTCTTGCTTGTTTCCTAAGAGTTGGTAACTAAACCTTGGAGCGTTGTGTTTCCGCAGCTTGTTATACACACAGAAGCTGTTTACTAGAAATACAGAATTAATATTAATCAGGTTTTGCATTTACAAGACACATTTTTGGCAGTTTAAGGTTTGCAGGAGGCTTACAGAAAGCCCTTTGCTCAGCAGCAAGTGTGTCACCAGGTGAATGAGCACCTTCCACCCCCGTCGGTGTCGGTGGGAGCTGAGAGCAGTCATTCTGCAGAGCCTGGTGTGCTCCTGCAAAGCAGTGCCAGGGCCCAGGCTTGAGGAGGTTTGCTTCATATGTGCATACATATAGGTATGTGTATCTACGTCATATATATCTCATTTGCACACGCTGGGGAGCAGAGCTGCGCTTGCAGGCTGAAGGGTCTGGAGTACAAGGCTGGGTGGGGAGGTGTTGCTAGGAGATGGAGACTCCAGTGTCTGGCAAAGCAGCGTATTTATTTTTGGTGTAGATCACATAAAATGGTATTTGAGCGTGAAGCAGGGTACAAATCTTTTCCCTCTGCTTACATCCATCTCTGAATGATCTGTCTGTGCTCAGCAGCGTTGCAGGTTATTTAAATCAAACGTAGACTGGGTGGTGTTCAGTGGTGATTTGCTGTCTCCCAGATCTTTTGTTTTCCCTTCTTTTCTTTCCCCCTACTCATTGAGGAATCCCTTGTTTGACCAGCAGGATATATGTGTCTGTTAAGAGGAGGGCATCTTCACATGCCTTTGGTTCCATGGTGACCAATTGTCTCTGCTTTTTCAGACACTGCATGTTAGCAGTCATTTTTTCTGGGTTTAGGCTTATTAAATACATCCTGCCAGGGCTTGTTTCTCTCTTGCTTTGATGCTTGTGCCCCTTGTTGCAGCCCAGAGCCAGTTGGGAGTCATCCTGCCATCATAGCTGGCTGCGTTTCCACCCTTCTTGCAGGCATGGACTATATGATGGCATGGTGACAACTGCTGTGGGGTGCCCCCTTCACTTGGGGTACTCATTGCTCCCCGGTGTGCTGGATTTACAGTAGAATTTAAGTCTAAATGCTAAAACTTTGGGGGGGGGGGGGGGGGGGGGCGCCGGTGTGGGGGGTGGGGGGTGGGGCGGGGGTGTGTTGCGCTCGTATGTGGGATGCATGTGTCCTGGGCAGAAACACGGGTTCCTCACAGCTCGTGCAAAGGCTCATGCCATGTGCTCACATTTTCCTGATGCTCCTCTTGGGCACGAAACCCTCCTCACTCAATATGCAAGGTAATGAAGGGCTAAAAAGCAGGATCAAACATGTCTGACCTGCCAGAGGACTTCAGCTCAGCACTCCGAACCCCTGAGTCCATTTGGAAAGAGATCAGGATGCTCTGTTTTTTCCAGTTCAGCGTGACCAAAAAAGGACCAGGAACGCTGTACATCTGTTTATACAAAAGCTTGGGTTCTGGAGCATGCCATCCATCCCTTGTAAGTGCCCTAAATCCGTGGATTTTCAGTAGGATTTGCTTTCCCAGCCTGTTTTTGGAGGAGATAGCTAATGGGATAATGTAGCAGTGGGTAAACTGTGACATGTGAAAGGGGTTTTTTTGAATGTTAGAGAAACTACATGCATGAGAGGCTTATGCACATTAGATTTGTAATGAAGCAATTCCCATTTATATTATGCAACTGATGTTATTTATCAAACCCCATTTACCATTCAAGAGCAGATGCTGAACTGTCATGCTACACTGTTGGAAATTAACTTTTCAGGGGGTTAGCTATTCAGAAACAATCTTGAGATTACATTGTTGTAATATAATGTAACAACATGCAATATGGAATTATTATTCAAAAAACATGCTGCAAATGGGCCTGATGTCTGTTATGGTCTCTTTCTGGTATTGAGTGAAAATCTAAACTACATGGCAACATAGGATGCACTGGTGGGAATGTGAACTGAAAACCCTCCCTGAGTCAGAGTGGGGAAGGAGAGTGGTATTTCTTACACTGAAAATGAAATACTTCAAGCATGCAAAGTGATAAATGCACATTTAATGAGGAGGCTGCTGAATAGAGACTGCTTGTGTATGCAAGCACGGGGTGCATACATGCTCTAACCAGCAGGTAGAGCAGGACATGTTTTCTGAGTGGTTGACTCCTAAACTTTTGGATAAGGCTTTCCTAAGGGCACAAATTCCTCATCTCATTAGAAGTTAATAGGAATGAATTCCTGTTATTTTATTATATATGCTCTGTGATTAGGGTGATGGTTTATTTGAGGATTATTTTTAAAGTGGATACGTACACTAGTCCTTTTTCTGCAATAATGGATTCAATCTTTTAGGCTTTATCCACAAATGTTAAGCACAATATGGATTTGAGGTGAGCTATATGGAGGGGGTGGGGTGGGGTGTAAGTTTTGTTTCCATGCAGTCTTGCCCTCCTTTACTTTACAGGTTGTGGGCAATACAATTCCTACAGAAGCTTTGTATCCTGGAGCTCAGCCGCAAATCCTGAAAGATAACTTCTAGCAGCGTGGAGGGAAAGGCAGTGACTGTCTGAGCTGCTTATAGCATTTTTTCAGTGGCTTGCCAAGTATGTTTTCTTTTAGGGCATAATCTGTGAGTGCTGGCAGAGCTTCTCTTGGCTTTGCCTAATTAGCTCAGCTGGGAAAGCATTTGCTGGTGAGGAGGAGCCTGAAGTTTATCCTCACCCTTCAGTTTGGACCCATGTGCATCTATTCCAAGGGCAGACTGAGGGACAGTTTAGGATTTGGTCTGCTGCCTGTACAGTAGATCCAGCCTTTTTTGACCTTGATTTAAATGCTGTTTAAAAATCCATGACCTTGCAGAATCAGTCCACTGTTTCCTTGTCCTGTCTTGCTGCGCTGTATCAGAGCATTACTGCAAACAGGGTGGAACATCATGTTCTCCACGTCCACAATGGCCAGGACAAGAATAGGGCTAAAATTAAACCACACACAGATGGTATGAAATGAAGAAATACTTAAAGTGAAGCTTGTTGATGCATCAGAATCTGTTATTTGGAGGGGACTGTGGAGTGCAGATGTGCCTGCCTGGTGCGAAGGGAAGCTGTGAGGTCAGTCTCTGCACATCTAGCGCCTGGTTCATGTCTTAACCAGGACCTCTGGATTTGAGTTCAGCTCCTGTGAGATGCTGGGCAGGCTGTTAAGGGTTGAAGTGCCCAAAGTAGGAAAGATGGAGCTGAGCTGAAGTCTAAAATCCCTATCCAAACCTTCTACTTGGCTGCTGCCAAGCCCTAATGTTTAAGTGGCTTTTATTTTGCTTTTACTTTTAAGCTCCCCACCTGGGAATCTGCCAGAAGTTAGACCTCTCTTATTAACCCAAACTGCTCCATTTTTAGCAGCACCAAGCTGTGAAGTTGCTAAGCCCAGAACAACCCAAGGTACAGGTATTGCCTTAGCAGCTGCATCTTGGGTGCATCTTCAGTGCCTTCTGCTAGCTGCAGTTCAGGACACAGCTTTGCTTGGAGGAATTCAGGAGTTCTAGTTCCCATTTCCAGTTGTGTCTGTGTCATCTTCGATCCCCAATTTTGAAGTAGATCTCGATACTTATTTTTATTTAGCCCTCAATGTTCCTATGTTTCAGTTCCACATCCTCATAACTCATTCCTTCTCCCCGCCAGTGTCTGAGAGGGCATTTTAGACTGAAAAATCAGACCTGTCCAGAAAAATGTATGTATTTATGGCAGGACATCACACTTTGTGGCAGGCTGCTAGTATGATGGGTTGGCTGCACCTCTGAGAGGTTTGTCCCTGCTGTTGTCTTTGCCCGGTCTGAGCATCCCTTGGCTGGGCTGTAACACATAGTCCTGTTTGTGTGTGTGTGTTTAATAAGCATGTTGTTTCAACTGAAATGCCTCTCTCTGGGGCTGGCGCTCTTGGAGAATTGCTCTTACCCGCTCTCATCTCAGTGGCAAACTGAGAAAGGTTTCCTTTAGTCAGCTGAAGGGAGAGGGAGGATTTATGAATTGGAGAAACGCATTCCTGATGTGGAGTAGGCACATTCCCCATTTCCCCCTCCTGCCCCTCGCTCAATAAAAGCACCGTTTGTGTGGCAAATAGCCAAAGGTTTTATGAATACAGCTCTTACTTTCTCCAGCTGCTAGAAACGTTTCTCAAATATGAATTAAAATAAAAAGCCTTGCTAGACACTTTTAGCACTCATAATTCTGCTATTTTTGGTCTGCGGTGTGGAGTTCTTGCATCAGAAATCTTGGGTTGAGAGGCCTGAGTGGCTTCTTTCAAATACTATAAAATTGGAAAAAAAATATATCTGAAAGATGTATGATTTTAAGTAATTTCACACACTGTAAGGATCATCAGGAGCTCAATGTGATTATGTGCCTACGTTTGATGCTTCCCTGGCTGTTGTGGCTGTGAAACGCTAGCCCTGATATTTTATATAGGCTTGTCCTTCCTTTAGACACCATTGGGGTGTGTTCTTGAGAAACTGGCACATCTGGGATTAGGTATTTTTAATAAATCAACTACTAGAGAGAAGATCAGGACAGCAATCCATGCATAGGAGTCTTATAGTCTATAAGAAAGCATTTTAGGTTACATTGCAGGAATGAGCTTTGGTAGGAGACCCAGGAAACCTTGATAACATTAGGAATATGGTTGAACTGTGAGTTTGCAGTTTGCAGAGCATGAGAAGGGAGAGGACATCGCAGGGATTTGTCAGGAAGACAGGCGAGGAACAGGGAGATGTGCTCAGAGGATCATGGAGGAAAGGGAATGCTTTTTCCAGGGAGGACTGATTTGGGCAGTTAGCAGTTGTCAGTGATTGTCAGTATTACCTGTGCATTTGCACAGGGGCTTTGGGATGCTTCCCTGTTAAGTGGGAATCGTGCTTTGTTCAGAGTCACTTGGGAGGGTTCTCCTGATGAGAGAGCACTGGATGATACCACCTGAGCAGTTGCTGCAGTGGGGCATGGGACATCTTTTTCCCTGCTGTGTTTATAATCCAGCTGTTCCTCTTCCTGCAAGAAACCTTACCTATCTCTCTGACCAGAGTTGGGTAAATTAGGAGCTGGTAAGCAAAGCAAGCAGACTGCTTGGCTGGTCCCAGATACCTGGATGTAGTGTGTGGTTAAAGAAAAGAAAATCCATTTCTGACAGAGCATAAAATGTGCTGCTTCCCGCCTCTCCAACTGCAAACATCCTTTAGAGAGAGCAGCCAAAGTAATTTTGGATATTCACTGTCAGCAGTGACAGAGAGATTGCTTTCCTGGAGGAAGTGGCTCACACGGTGCTTGTCCAGCACATGGACACGTCAGGACCCACCCAGTCATTTTGTGCATTTGTATTCAAGTGATGTGGCAGCCAGCAGAGAAAGGAGAAAACCTGGATAAATGTCAAGTCTCACCCCCTCAGATTTTAAAGGTGAATCAAGAAAATACAGGGAGCAGGATGACACAGGAATCTAGGTTGTGGTGCCATGAAGATGGAGCGAATGGAAGTTGCAGGCATTCATTGAATGATCTCTCATATATTCCTAGACCTTTTCACAGCAAGGAGAGATGAAACAGAGCAAATCTCACCTTATGAATTTGTATGACGTGGTAACAGGATGGCTCAATTTATTTGCAAGAGCAGTAGAGATTTTTCACTTCTGATGCATTAGCCTATATCCCAATCAGGCTGGAGATAAATAACAGAGCTTCCTAGAGATAGAAAACTAGCTGAAAGGCCTCTGCATCTGGATCTACACTTAGAAATCCAGGTTTTTGCTGGCTGGTAGGAAAAAGAGTATCCGCCCCAATGTGCACATCAATCTTAGCGGGTTCATCTTTAAGGATGAAAAGTTCAGTGTCTGTAATGGTTGTGCCAAGGCTGCCACAAGGATGCTCAAGGGTAATTACATGACTGGCATTTTTGTGTGTCTGTGAGATGGAGACTTGTCTGAGGCTGCAGCAGCATCGCTCATGTAGGTCACCAAGCTTCACAACGGAGCAGTGGGAAATGGGTGTGAACTGTTGCACTCATTTGGAGAGAAGACTTAATTATCCAGAGACCTTGATGAGGAATAATTGTTAAAGGCTTTAATACAAGTTGCCATTGTCAAAGAAGTAGTTGTCCCTTGGCTGCTCTGCAGGAACTTCCCTGTGCCCAGGCTTACCCTGGCATCGATGGAGCAAGCCTCCATAGGAAGGGAAGACACCTCACAAGCGCAGGAACCATCCATCAGCCAAAGTGGGGTAGCACTTTACAGTACAGCAACCTGATTGTGTGTCAAAGCCCTTAAATCGTGTGTAAACTCCAACTTGCAGCACTCGTAAGTCGTATCCATCTCCAACCTGTGTGTCTTACTGCCATGTAAAAAATCTTAATGAATTATGGCCTCACTGAAGGGACATTACTCATATTTTACTGATCAGAAGATAGCCCACAAATCACACATAGTAATGGGTGTTTTCCGTGATTCCAAGGCTTCTGAGTTAACCTCTATACAATGCTTTCTTTAATAACTCAGCAGTGTATTGTGAAAATAAACCTGAATTTGACCATCTATGTTAAAAACTGACAACCCCAAATCTCTTTTGTGAGAAATAACAATCTTTTGGCTATATTTTATCTACCTAGGTAACAGCCTTATACCACACTAATCATGCCCACTAGATGTATGCAGCAGTATTACTAGATACCCAGAGATACCATTTTTTGCTTAAGGCTGTGTTGCATTTTAGTGCATCAGTTTAACTTTACAGTCTGCTTGATAGAACTGCTTTTATAAGCAGGGATATCATTTTACTTGTGTCCTATCGCAAGTTTGTGCATTACTGTAATTTTCCAGTGTCTTCCAATGCATGCTGAAAGCAGTTGGCTTTTTCCCATGGACTTCAGTGTATGTTTTATCAGGAATTTACTGATTAATTTGAGAAATGGTATATTGTAGTAATCCTGCAAATGTTTTCTGACCAACTCATGTGATACAGCTCATCATGCGACAGCAGCATTTTTGGCCTGGTTTTGTGCACTGTGTAAATGGAAGCGATTTTCACAGCTGGCCTTCCCATCAGTTTTTCCTGCTGCCTAGAGATTACATCTCCTAATCTGGTTTTATCATTTCAGTGAATCAGCCATCCTGCTTTAAACCACTCTGCTCTGTTGAGGCCATAGAGAACTTCCATCTGAGGATGCCCTCTCAGATGTGAGCCTTTAGGGCTAGTGTGACCGTGGGAGCCATGCTTGCATCCTCTGCAGAAGTCTTCAGAGAGCTGCCCTCAGATGAGAATGTTGTTTCTTTCATAACCCACTTAAGTAGAAATCATAATGGTTTTGCCAAGTTTGCTGGGCTGGGAGGGAACATCTGCAATATGCAGATGTAGGTGGAATCTCATGAGCTTCCCTGGAGAACCCTACTCCAGCCTGTATCACCGTGCAACCCAGCGATTACAGTGGCAAAGCTTAATCAGTAACAAAATGAGGTCTTGTGAAGTCTCTTACTGACATGTCTGGACTGGGGTGTCTAACAAGTAGGAAACAACAAATGATTTTGGGTCTTGTAAGTCAGTGTGTGGAAACGAAGCCCTGCTACGTTTCATGGCCATCTGAGTCGCACATGTTCAGTGAAGGTGCTTTTGATTTGGCCGCTATCTCTGCATGGGGAAAAAGTGGGAGATAAATCTGAAGGTTTTTCCAGACAAAAGGAACTTATCAAGTAATACTGAAAACAGACGGTGCAGAGCAAACCGTGGATTTGGCCCTTATTTTGAGCTGAGTAGAAAGAAACTGTGGCCAAGGATCAGCTGGAAAACCATTTAACCCTGTTTGGGATTGAACAGCAGCTTTGCTGAGAAAGTCTAATTTGGAAACAAGCATGAGAAAACTCAAGAGTGCGATGATTTATACAGTGATTGACAGCATGTCATGTAGGACAACCTGCAAACTCGCCTCCTGAAGGTTATACCATGTGTGATCATGTACTCTGATGAGATAGAGCTATAAAATATGAGAGGTTTAGAGGAAAAAATGCTGCCTCTGATCCTTTTCACCTCTTCTGATGTGTCTTTCCCTTACCCTGCCTGTGTCTCAAATTCTGGTTTAGGCACTGACTCTGTTAGGGCAAATGAAAGTAGAGGGATTAGCTCAACAAATCCATGCATCCTAACATTGAGGGCTTTTTTATTTGTTGAATGCTTCATTGTTTGTTGCATCTTAGTTCTCTGACCTCGAGCTCATGCTCTCTGTTCCTTGAATGAGTCCTGCAGGAACTTCAGCCTTATCTAATTCGGTGAAAAGGAGGCTGAGGTGCAATCTCATTGCTCTCTACAGCTTTCTGAGGGGAAATGGAGAGAAGGTGCTGATCTCTTCTACCTGGTATACAGAGACAGGGCACATGAGAATGGTTCAAAGCTGCACCAGGGAAGGTTTAGGCTGCACATTAGGAAGCGTTTCTTTACCAAGAGGGTGGTCAAACACTGGAACAGGCTTCCTAGAGAGGTGATCGATGCCCCAAGCCTGTCCATGTTTAAGAGGCATTTGGACAATGCGTTTAACAGCATACTTCAACTTTTGGTCAGCCCTGAAACGGTCAGGCAGTTGGAGTAGATGATTGTTGTAGCTCCCTTCCAACTGAAATGGTTTATTCTATTCTGTTACTCTGAAGGACAGCCCCAGACTGTTCTCATGCCTTTCCTTAATCTCTCTAACTTTATTTCCTTTTCCTCCCAATGTATTTCCTTCCTTTGATCTCTCAAATCCAGCAAAAAAATTAATTACAAGTGTTTATTCTAACAAGTTTTGACCTTCAGTTCCTATTCCTGCTTTTTTAAGACTGCGAAGTCTTAGGTGGATGCCTTCCACTTGCAAAAAAGGTTTTGTGCTGAGTGGCCTCCTACTCTTGTCCACATCCCCAATTCCTGTAAGAGCTGGGACACTCCTGTCTGCTGCTGAGCATCTTTTGGGGAGGACAAGTGTGAGAAGTGTGGCTATAAGTGCCCTTCAAAGACATGCTGGGGACAGAATGGAAAGGAGCAAGGAGAAACTAATTTGAGGCTTGGAGAAAGCTTAACTCATAAGCTATCACATTTTTCCTCTCTTTAATGTAAAGGCATGAGACAAACGTAGCTTCATTGCTGAGCTAGGATGTCTTTTGTTATTTCCCAGGATATTTATGATGACTTTTCAATTGATTAAGGAATTGTATTAATTTCAACTGTATCGTGCTCATAAACGATGGCTGCTGCTTTTCCTCCTTTCTGAGGTGATCGGAGCTATACAGGTGAGAAATGGTAGGTGAGATTATTGGCTAATGACTATTTGCACAATATAAGGCACACTGGGGCTATTGTACAAGGATTCCCCTCCAGTGGTTTAAGAGAGCTGATTTTGCTGTACTAAAAGGAAGAAATAGAACTCGGATCCATCTCATGCTTAGCTGTGCAGTGAAATGGCTCTGGATGTCCAGATCTTTATACTAAACTGCATACAAAGTTACCCCTTTTTGTCTTGCAGAGTATCTGGGTAGGTTTTGAATTCCACCTCTCTTCAGCCTGTAGTAACCAGGCCTTTTATATAGGGCATCCTGTATCACACTGCAGGATGCTTTTGGATCTCTATATGAAGTAGAGGCAATTTTTACTCTTAAGGCAGCCCTAATGAAGAAAGTATGTGGGGTTTTGTTGTA
>NW_009936985.1:0-17768 GCF_000696875.1 Nestor notabilis
CGCCGCGGCTCAAGTTCCACGTGTGTTTCCTTTATCTGTGTTCCGCGGAGGGAGCTTGCTTCCCCTCAGCGGGGGGCACGGCCTGCCACTGCTGCAGGCCCACGGGGAAGGAAGGGGACAGGGAGGTCGCAGGCAGGGCTGTGCGTGCTCACGGAGGAGGGAGAGGGGTTTGCTTTCCCTGAGGCAACGGTGCGTGTTCCCGCGCCAGGGAGGGGGAAGGATACGGCCCGTTCCTTAGCGAGGATGCTTTGGAGATGGATCTGACCGAGTTTCACTTGAGGTGGTTGGCTGGAAGGGGAAGCGCTGACAGGATGCGTGTGTGTCCTGCGCGTCAGATGCGGAGCTGGCCCGCGTTTCCTGAAGTAGGGAAATTAACTGGAAAATGAAGTTTTCCGACATCCATACCCTGCCGCACATCCGAGTAGCTTCAGCTGGAAAAAAACCTCCAACCCTGAAGAAACACTGAGTTTCCTTTGCAGAAGAAAACATTCCACTTCGGAAATGTCAACATGTTTTGTTTCAACATCTGATGGCATTTTGGTGCTTTCAACTTTTCATTTTAAGATTTTTTAAAAATTTATTTTAGAAGTAATTACTACTCTCTTCTTTGTAACTTTTATTAATATCCCCGAAAAAAAATGTTCACAGTATAAACAGCTTTAACAAAATGTGTCATCTGCAGCAAAATAATTATATTATTGCATGAATTGTTTTGCTCTGTCCCCAATTAGATCTTTCCTGCTTTGATTGTAGTGGAAAAACCTTGAAGACTTTCTGTTCTTTTTCAGTATTGATTTTCTTTTCATTCTCCCACCTTCCATCTTTTGTTTACTTTCTAAGCTGAAAAAAGGGCATTTTTCTCTCTGGGTGGGTAGTATTCTTATGCTTGTGGTTTGCCATGTTTCATCTGGGCTCAGCCACCTCCGCTATCCAGGGAGCTTGTGTGCCTGTCCGCTCCCTGCCTGCTTTTCTGTCCTTATTTTTTTAATAAAAAGAATCCTAATACACTTTACTTAAAGTGCAAGTACATATATTTTCTGATAATACAAAAACTAATAATGATGGTATCATATGTTCATATATTATGATAACATTAAAAGGTCAAGAACCAAACCAGCATCAGGCAATCCACTTGTAACTTGCTTCTGCTGGAAGAAAACAAGCTCAAACCGACAGCAGCTACAAAAATCCCCTGGAAGGAGGTTACTCATGGTGCTAGATGAGCCCTGACAGAGGAGAGGTGAAGCTCCTGCTCCTCTTGCCACTGCCCGTTCCCTGCTCTGTGGGGATGGCAGCACAGCAGCAGCAGCCCAGAGGTGGCAAAGGCCTGGGTATCCTGGGGAGGCAAGTGCAAGAGGGACAAAAAGTGCTGCTGAGGTGAAAGCAAGTTGTGTCCAAGCACAGCTACAGGCTGGGTGGAGGATGGATTGAGAGCAGCCCTGAGGAGAAGGACTTGGGGGTGTTAGTTGATGAGAAACTGAACGTGAGCCATTGGTGTGCACTCAGCCCAGCAAGCCAACTGTATACTGGGCTGCGTCAAAAGGAGTATGACCAGCATGTCGAGGGAGGGGATTCTCCCGCTCTGCTCCACTCTTGTGAGACCCAACCTGCAGTCCTGCATCCAGCTGTGGGAATCCCAACACAAAGGGATGAGGACCTGTTGGAGCAAGTCCAGAGGAGGCCACAAGGATGATAAGGGGACTGGAGCACCTCTGCTATGGAGACAGGCTGAGAGAGCTGGAGTTTTTCAGCCTGGACAAGAGAAGGCTCCAGGGAGACCCTAGAGCATCTTCCAGTGCGTAAAAGGCACAAGATAACTTTAAAGGGACTTTTTACAAGGCATGTAGGGATAGGACAAGGGGGAATGGCTTTAAACTGACACAGGGCAGATTTAGATTAGACATTAGGAAGAAATTCTTCCCTGTGAGGGTGGTGAGGCCCTGGCACAGGTTGCCCAGAGAAGCTGTGACTGCCCCATCCCTGGCAGTGTTCGAGGCCAGGTTGGACGGGGCTTGGAGCAACCTGGTCTAGTGAAACATGTCCCTGTCTGTGGCAAGGGATTGGAGCTGGATGAGATTTAAGGTCCCTTCCAACCCAAACCATTCTGTGATTATGTGATTCTAAGGTCAGAAGCTGACCTGCTTGTGGGTCTGCTGTGATGGACAAAAACCTGTGTGACTGCATTACCAGGTTGGCTTCCATCCCTAGGCTGCCATTGCAGCAGGTGACATGTGCTTCAGAGGGTGCAAAGCCTGCAGCTCCCTGCATAGGAGAAGCAGTAGGCTTAAAGGAATGGATGGGTGCAGAGGACTAGGGCAAAATACAGGGGTTGTCCCACAGTTGGCATGCTCCCTAAAATAGCTTTCTTTTTGCAGGATGACTTCAGCTTCTCTTGGCCTAGTAGACAGTCAAGATGTGATCCAACTGAACTTGCCTGCTATCGCAGGGAGCCTACACATGTTCACATATGTTTGTCTCCAGTTGAGATACACTCTAGTTAAACACATACAGATGGTTTGCCCTTTTCTTGGCTTCCCCTGTACCCAGGGTACGGCTGTGCACCAGCAGAGTGTGGCAGCCTTGTTCCTTGCTGCTGGGGAGGGTATGTCAATGCATTCCACCTGTGCCCCACTCTGCCATCACTGGGAAATGGGGTTTGGGCAATCCCTCTGGAATCCCCCCATTTCCCAGCTGGGCCTGGCTGCATGCACCCTCTCTATGGTAATAAACCTTGCTAATATACAGGTTCTCCACACACAAAGGGCACAAGCAGTGTGTTTGTGGTGGGAGTTCTCTGGCTCTGGGTTCTGGAAAAGGGAGCATTGCAGCTGCAGGTAGCGCATGATGTGGTGTGCTGCTGTGACCAGTGACACCCATAGTGGTGTCACAGTCATGCGGTCCATGGCCCAGCTAAGCCAGACTGTCCCAAGCATGCAGGCTGTGCTGTCAGGGGGTGTCCTGCTGCCTCTCTGCATCTTGGCACCTGCCAGCCAGCTATGGGTGGAAGCATGGAACAACATACCTTGTGGTTTAGCATTCCCTATCCGCAAAGACAGGCTGTGCCAGTTCAGGCTTTTATACCTGGCCATCCTACTGCGCCTGCAGCTGTTTGGAGGAGCCAGCAGGCAGGAACATCAGTTTCGTTCCAATTTTATCCTTGGCCTCACATCTGAGACTTCAAACAAGGATTCCAGTTGTGGGCAGACGCCCCATTTTGTGTGCTCCAGACGCTACTCCCACAAAGACCAAGCAGCCCTTTACATAAAGGCCAAAAAACCAACCGTTGCCTGATAAAGCCTTTCTGTCATTACTGGATCTACCCAGGTTGAAACCAGGGACCTACAAGTGCAGAAAGGGCTCCTTATTCCCCTGATACCTGGGCAGGCTGGAAGAGCTTTGCAAGCAGATGGCTCTGCCCCAGAAAGCACAATCACAGCTGCGCTCTTCACTTTTCTTGGGTAATGAAGCTGGAGGTCTAGGACTGACCATAGCAGCCTGGAGTTGATGCTGTAAACTTGGTAACCTGGTAGACCACACATTTTCTTTGTTTTCTCTTTTCTGGGGCAAAGAGAGAAATTGTTCCCACCCAAGCTGTATTTATTTTATTCCATTTCGGGACCAGGGATCAGAAAGCACATGCACAGGCAGACAGCTATAGATAGGTATTTTTTCCTTTTTATTAGTGGATTAGTGGAACAGAGACCTCTACTGGCTCAGCTTGAAGAGCTGCTGCCATACCTCAGCCGTGCATCTGTCCGCCGCTGAGGTCTGCTGCTGGTGGGATTTCTCACTTGCCTTTGCTTCACCTACTTTGGAAATCTCCTCCTGGGTGACAGACATTTGTCAAGGAAACTAGGAAGCAACCTTTCACGGTTTTCTCTTCTGTTTAAGAAACCCAGCATGTAGGGAGTCACTCGGTTACAACTACTGGCATGCGAGTTTGGGACAGTGCTCAGTGTAGTAAGTAAAGTAGCTTATTTCCTTTAGGAGGGGTTGAACCCTGGGCACTCAAGCATGGCAGAGAATTAGAGGCTTATCGGTACTGGAGGACAAGGCAGCAGGGTGTTTTCATCCACTCCAGTGATTTCAGTTGCGTTTTCCTCTCTTTTTGTTCTTCCTCCGAGTTGGTTGTGTAGTACTGCAATGAGGATGGCTTCAGAAACCAACTCTCTTGGGTCGGTGCTCTTTAGTATCTTTCCTCTGCCTTTAGGCAGTTGGATAGATGTTGTCTCCTGCCCAGGCCATACCTGGGGTTGGTAATCAGTGGATGCTTATCTTCCTGGGTTGGGGAAAAGTTAATACATAGGTGTTTTTTTTTCTAGCAAAGCTGTCTTTATCTGAGCATATGTAATGCAGAAAAGGGCTTGGTTTTTACAAACAGGTAGAGCTGGGTGAGCCATGGTTATTCATTGGAGCACAAGGCCTTTAAGTCCTGAACTCCCAGTCTGGCTGCAAGCAACAGAGGTGGTAGTTTCACAGCAAAGCCTGTACTGCTCAAACGCTGGCTTAGGCATCCCCTTCCTTCCTTATCCAGCCCACTCATTCCTGCCCCTGGCATTGCTGCTAAATTTACAGGAGGAACTGCATCAGGGAATGGATCTTGCAGAGATTTCCCACCTTCCCTTCTTTGTTGTTGGTTTCTGTGTTGTTTTTCTTCCCCAGCTGGATCCATTTCTGGTCTAGTTCATCACATGGCTACACTAACAACCGACCAGCACAGTGGGTGGGAATGAGCAAGCTGGCAGCACTACCACGAAATCGCAGCCTGCGAGCCAGTAGTGTCTTCCTTCTGCTTGCAGTGAAGCACAAACTAAAGCCTTGTGTGGGACAACTGCTGTCCATTCTACAGTGAGGCGGTTTACTAGAAGGTGCTAGGTTCTGATACTGCAGCCCAGGGCTCTGCCTTCCAGCTTTCACCTTGCCTCTCTGACCATTGAAATCTGCCCCACAAATGGCCTGAGAGGTGCTTAGCTGGGGAAATAGAGGTTAGTGCCAATGGTCCAGAAGTCCTTTGAGCAGGAGCTGGAACATGGGTCTCCTTGCTCTGGGATGAGTGTCCCAAATGCCAAGTACAGAAGCCCATATTTTTATTTTCCTTTCAACCTTCCTCTTGCTTTCCAGATCTTTGAGGTTTCAGTGGAAAGAAAAGCTTGACAGATGTGATCAGTTCAGGTCCTAGGAGATGGAAGGCTCCAAGCCCAGCTAACTTCACCGCAGCAGGTTAAGTGTCTGCTATACTAATTTAAAATCTAACCTAAAAGCATGCCCCTGCTTTCTAGAGCTTACTGCAATCACTCCCTCCTGATGCCATTTACTGCCTCATCTAAGCTGCATTTTTACTGCCCCATTTATTCGAAACAGCTGTTGGTGGAAGATCTCATGGGAGCGAGTCAGCCATGCTCAGTACTTCTGGGCAATTCTTAACACCTCAGCACCATCACACGTAAAGTAGATCCTGAGGAACTTAAGCACCTTCAGATATGAGTGATAGATGGCCCAGAGTTTTAAGGGCAGACATCTGCGATTTAGTCACCCAACACAAGTGAGGCTCTGGCTTTCTGGCTCCCAGTCTCTAGTGGATTCACCTGCAGTTCTGGTGCCACCTCCCTCCCAGCCAGAGGCAGCCACTCCAGTACAGAGGGGATGCATGCTGGATCCTTAGGAGTGACAGGGAATAGCCCTGAATATTAGCACAAGCTGCCAGCAAGAGTGGTTTTGGATTCAGAGTTCAGTTGCAGGTTGGATGAAAATTATAGAGAAAATAAGGACATATTACAGAGAATAAAAAGACATACTGGATGAGGGGGAAAAAAAAAGCCTAGGCACAAAAGGTGGCAGAAGGGTAATACACAGACATTTGAGCATTTGCAGGACTCAGTGTTTCTCTGCAATGACTCAGCCTTGCCCAGTAAGTTCTCTGTAATACAGACAAAACCTATGCAACATGCCACCCCATCCTATACTGGAGGCAGATTAGCCTGGACTTGAAAATCTGCCTTTACCTGAGCACCAGATGAGGGGTAGTAAAAACATTGAGAAGTTGGTGGCAGGCAGGGCAGCAAGGTCAACCCTTCCCAAGGGCAGGAGGTTAACACAGAGCAGCTCTGTTATGCTGCTGCTTCATCCCCACTTGTTGCATATTCTCAGTGAGAAGTGGCTGGTGGAGCAGCTGAACCTCTGTCTTGCAAGCCTTCTGCCAGCACAGTCCCCTCTGTGGAGGGAATTTGCTGCTGCCTATCTGCAGCCAAAGTCTCACCCTGTCCGCTGATACTCATTTGCCCAGAAAAGTTGACTTCAAAGGCAACAGCTGCTCTTCAAAGAGGCAACAAATTGCAGTGAAGTGGAGAATCAGTGGCCTCCCTATCCTTAGCCAAAGCTCCTGCAAGTCTTTGGAGGGGCCCTGGCCCAGATTTCAGAGATAAGCAACACAAACTTGAGGGAAGAGGGGGCCAGGAGGGCTGGTTGCTTGTTAATCTTCTTAAAGAAGGAAAACCTTTCCACTTGCTTTGGAAAAGCCCATTTATCACTTGTAACCAATTTCAGTGTAAAGATGGGGAGCTACCTATTTGAGCACCCCTGTAAAATTACAGGCATCCAGCCTCTGCTGGAGTACTAATGAAAAAGTGAAAACTGCTTCTTTGCCCCTCATCTGACCCAAGAAATGATGTCAGTCTTTGTGGCTGGGATAAAAAAGCAGCAGTGTTCAGACTCTTCAGCATAACCCAAGTTTCCTCAGTTTCTTTTGGTCTTTTGAGATTGCCACCCTGGGCTACCATCATGTGTTACCGAAAGGTCAGACATGACAATAAATGATCTCTTTCCAGACAGAGAGACACTCTGGCAAAATTCCATTGTCCCTTGTGCTGTCTTACATGACCGAAAAAGGGTCTGCCATATATAAGAAAACTCTACATTTATTGGGCTTCAAAAACAATGCAAGCAAACAAACAAAAAATATATTTACATTTCATATGGGGGTATTTGTAACTTCCCTGCCCTGCTTTTGGTCATTGTCCCCCCAGAAAATTTCACATTTGATCAAAGACTTCAAATTCACATGATCCTATCATCTCTCTTCCTGTGCTCTCCTACTCTTTCTTGCTGTGTACCTAGAACAGTAACTGCATTCCCATATGGTTATTTAGGATCCATGTTCTGCAAATTAATGCCCTAGTAAAGAACCTCTATGTCACAGAGGTTTATAGGCTCAGTTTGAAGTGCTGTGCTCATGCTCTCAGTAGGCCAAGGGGAACAGAGTCCATTTTTGTTTTACAGGACTTTCCCAGAGAGCATCACATCATCTCAGCACTGGGATTGTACCAGGGAAGGCCTAACAGCCAAGGGACTTCTGAAACATCGCAGTTTTCCATTTCATTAGACAAAATACTAGTCTGTGTTCAGTTCTATCCCCCATAATTTCTCCACAGGTACAAAATACTGGTTCGTCAAACCATTTTTTATTCTATTTAAGAATGCAGAGGAATTCAGTGCACTGAACTGTTTAGCTGATGAAGAGACAAAGTATACAGCAAGCACAAAACACTCTTACTTAAAGTGAGTACTCACAACACTCATTCAGGGCTTAATGCAAAACCCAAGCAGGACATCCAGGAACTGTGAAAAAAGGCCCACTCAGAAGTATCTGGCTGCTCAGTTAAAAGCAGGCAGGCATGATAGTAGGACTCAGATTGTACTGAGGAACACAGCAGGTCTCTTTCACATGCCTGTTTCCTGCCACAAGCAAGTCTTGTTCTTCCTAACTCTGAAGAGGTGGGGCACGCACTTATAAAGCACCACAATGACACAGCTTCACCCCAAAAAGCATTTCCCTGAACGCCAGTTCTCTGCTGCATGTTTATTACCCTTCAGTGTTTTCTCTACCAGATACGTTTCATTTACTAGAAAAATGTTTCTCTTTTCTAGCCCAGATAGGTTTGTAATACCACCCACCTGACCACAGCATCTGAGCAGCTTCCAGAATTGCATTCAGCAACATGCCTAACATCTGTCACATGTGGTTTGCTTGCTCACTCTCATCCTCTTGCCCAAGGAAGGTCTGTGTGTTCAGTGGCTTGTTTTACTTTGGCGTTTTATTTTTAAGGTGCTTCTGGATGTCTGCTGGAGAAATCAGCACCAGGAAGCATACTTTAAATGGAGAGAAGAAAGAAGAAAGAGGAAAGTCTGGGATTCTCCTTGGGGGAATTTCTGCCATTTGTTCTCAGACCGTTCCTTGAGAAACCTCCCTAGACAGACAAGCTTACAAATTACTCTGGATCTTAAAGTTTTTACTGTGAGGGTGGTGAGGCACTGGCAGAGGTTGCCCAGAGAAGCTGTGGCTGCCCCATCCCTGGCAGTGTTCAAGGCCAGGTTGGATGGGGCTTAGAGCAACCTTATTTAGTTAAAGTTGTCCCTGCTCGCTGCAGGGAGAATGAATTAGATGACCTTTAAAGGGCCTTTCCAACCCAAACCTTTCCTTGATTCTATGATTCCATCTGAAAAGCAGGGGTTTTGAATATGATCCTCAGACTAGAATTCAGATTTTTTATAGGTAAGAGATGCTCAAGCCACTGAGTACCTGGAACACAAAGACATTAGCTCGATGCAACTCTCCTGTTCAAAGCCACTGAGATCAGAAATGCAGGACAGGTTCCTGTCTGAAGCAGCAACGATTCTTTAAATCCCATTAAGCCACCTATACAACATGGTCAGCCAGTAAAGCCCTCTGTGACCCCCTCACTAAACACTGGGTATGAATGCAGGACAAGCAAACTGCTCCACTGCTGCCCAAGAAAAGAACCCTGAGACCTTCTCTCTTATTTGTCGTGAGCAGATCAGCTCCCTTGGTGTTGCTCCTGGGAGATGCAGGGGCCAGGTGGGCCCACTGTCTGCACTGAACTATTGGAGACTCATAGGGAGCTGCCACTGCTGGCCTCCTCCTCAAAGAGAGCATTCAGGGCTGGATGCAAGGGCATGTCTTTCTACAGGCCTAAGTGCTGAAGCAGGCAGGGTGACAGATACACCTTTCTCATGAGGATTTCTCTTTTGCCTGGGTCAGGCAGCTTCACCCTCCTTGTATTTGAGCTTTGCAGCTGCCACTCTAGGCATGTAGTTCCCCTTATCAATTGACGTGAGAGTCTAGGTACCTGGTTCAGACACTGCAAATACTACTACACGGGCAAAGAATGAGAATTCAGACACT
Source organism: Nestor notabilis (assembly GCF_000696875.1). NCBI lineage: Eukaryota > Metazoa > Chordata > Aves > Psittaciformes > Psittacidae > Nestor > Nestor notabilis. The sequence continues at coordinate 9,200 of NW_009936985.1, forward strand.
CAGGAAGTGAAAATTTCACTCTATTATTTCGTTTGGTAGGATCTTAAATTACTGAAACCATGGCTTTATAATGCATGCTTTCAGGCAGATTTGGACATGGATGTATATGTCTGTATATGGTACACTTTGCTGTGTACAACAGCCCTTTGGAAAGTGACACCTGGGACCTGCCAGGTGGCTTTACAGATTTTTGGGTCTGCTTTGTACAGGGTGGTTGCTATAACAGACTTGTTCATGGATGTCAGGTGGTTCACACTACTGTGTTTTCATGCAGTGTTTCACAAGCACTGGACTAACCAAGAAACAAAGGAGTCTTCATGACCACTCAAATCTGTCTTGACTAAGCACACTATTGCTGACTAAAGTACATATGTATTGTTTTCAGACAGCTGTAATCCCTCTGCAGACTTTAGGGTAATTTAATCTCTTGACATGACTGTGCAACTTGTGTTATTTTTAGGCACACATGTTAAGAGAAGAAAAGGTCCATTTAATCTGAAAACATATTAGGAAGTTTTCCTGCTTTCTCAAATCTGAACCAGGTACCGCAGGGAATAAACTGAAGGTCATTACCATATGATTGCTATTTGATGGCCAAAACGAAGCAGCCTCATACCCACTACTCACCAGCAGATACTCCAAAGCCAGTTGCTACTCTTGAAGATTGTATTAACAAAGATTAAAAACTCACTGCAAATTGGCAAAATCATGCCCAGATCCTTTGCTGGTACCAGCTGTCTGCGTTCTGTATGTGCAGTGGGTTGCTGCGCATGTGGATGAGCTGGTGGGGATGAGGGAAGGGTGTCAAGTCCTCTCACATTGATGATAAAGATAGTGTGTCAAGTGCCTTCCCCGATGATGCCTGAGGATGCTGAACTCCTCCCCATCCATGGTGTTGCATCCCAGAAGTTTGTCAATACCTGCTCTCCTCTCCTGCTTTCCTCCTTCTCCTCCCAGCCTCCCAAGTCACTCCAGACAAGTAACAATGGAGCCTGCCAGCATACAGGATGGCTGGCTATTGGTGGCTCTGAACGTGGCCCAGGTGCTGGAGCTCGGGCTCTAAGTCTTCTGTATTGCACATCAAGGAGCTCTTGTATTACTCATGTTCCCTGTGCAAAGCTGTTTCCCTCCCCACCTCTAAAGGGGACATGTGGTTACTAGTATCAGTCCTGAAGGAGGCAAGGATTTAGTTTCCTTCTGAATATTCCTAGCAGCGTTATCCAACAGTCACTGGGAAATGTGATGAAAACCAAGAAGGATGTTCAGGCCTCCACAGACTCTTGAAGGCTTAGCTTGGGTGGAAAGGTGAGGTTATGCATGGCCATGACTGACCTTCTTCAGGATGAATGGGGGAAGGCAAAGTCAAGGGACAGAGTGAAAAAAAACCTTTAACTTCTGTGTTTCATGGGGTGGACTGTTGCAGCTAGCAGGAGATTGTTGATTGTTTGTTGAAAAGCCTCTCTAGCTGTGTTTGCTTTGGATACCACAAGTCACTGGGTCATGATGGGGACTGTGAGTCATGTTCCTCCTCGCAGTGGAAAACACGGATTCATCACTGTGGTGTTGCACTCTTTGCTCAGGAGCACAGCAGGGTGGGCTGCCCTTTGGGAAAACAGAAAGGTGGCACAAGGCAGGAAGTGTGGAGGCCTTCCCCTCCAGAGAGTGTAGGACAGTGATTCTGAAGTGCATTTTGCTTTTCAGGCATCCATCCTTGGTTCTGGGGAGAGCTTTGCTGGAGTCTTGAAAAAGTGGCACACTGGAGTTCTTGACTTCTTTGTGCTTGTGTTGCTGTGGATACAGGGCTCTGTTTTTGTGCCTCTTGCCTAAGTTTTGCTTGCATCTTGCAGTGCCTTAAATGCATGTTTAGGATCTGGGGTCATCAGTACCCAAAGCATTGAAGTCTCACCTTCTGTGGTCTCCGTGGGAATTTAGAGCAGGTTGGTTGTGATGATGTTCCCTCCACTGCCTCTTCTTTTGGCAGAATGAAACCAGGTGGTGGTTTTATTCAGTTGATAAAGGAGTGATGCTTTTGTCAGCCAGAGATGTTGCAGCTCTCTTTCTTTGGCTCACATGGAGAAGGCCTTGGTAGAGGAGAATAATGCCAATAGCCATCTGAGGTACTAGAGGGTTAGCATGCAGGTTAGCATGGACCTACACTGCCAGGATACTAGTACTGGTTTTTCCCCTGAATGCACACAAACTGCTTTTGTCTCTCACCTTTCCTTGGACCATTCCAGCTTTAATCCTTCATTTTCTTTCTGCTGGAAACATAGACCTGTGATGGCTCCAAACATGAGCATGGGTAAAAGCTGTCACTGGGCATACGTTGCAGGGATGAAGGTCCTCTGCGTTAGCTTGTGGTAAGCAATTAACTCTTTCCTTTACATCAGGGGCAAGAAATTCTTTCCTTGCGGAGGGACAAATAACTCTATTGAGCTCCTTTGGTCTGCCGCACATTAACACATGCCTTAGTGTTACCCAGTAAATGGTGAAATAATAATAATGTGGTTACAGGCCATCTGAAATGAAGTTGTGGGCTGAACCTGTCCCCATGGGCTGCAGGCTCCTGCCTCCTGTGAAAGAGCATGGGGCTAGTAAAGAGGCTGTGTGTGGTAAGAGAATAGGTGTGTTTAAGGAAATGGGGTTTAAATGAGAATTTAATTACTCACTTTTGGCCTCGTATCTGAGCAAGAATAACATGAAAACCTGAAATTAAGCACTTGTTGCATTCCAATACAGGGAAGAATGCCTCCAGTATTTGAAAATAATTCGAGGATAAATAGAATTAATACTTAACATATAAAAGAGGCAGCTAATGTTTTGACAGACAAGCCTCCTCCTCAGAGCCAAGAACATGCATTACCTAAAGGAGGAAAATCCTCATTGTACTGAAGGTTGCCAGGAGTCATAATTAAAGAACAAAATTAGTCGAGGCTCGGATGAAATGAAGAGTAAAAAGATTTTTGCTTCTTAGGTAACTGTGCAGAAAGTGTGCTGCAGAAGGAGCACGCACAGTTTTGGTGATTTATTCTTTTTCTTTCTTGATCTGTCCCTGTGCCCATCAGAACATTCACTGTGGGTTCCTTTACATTAAAGATAAAACTAGAAATGTCCCACTGGGCGAGTTGTTCTGCCATAGGTGAAATAAACCTGATTGCTCTCAGCCCCATAGAGTCTCTGATATCTAATTAGGGATGAGGTGGATTTTTGCTGTTTTAGCAAGTCCATCACTGGGGACATCATTAAAATTTCTTTTCTCTCCTTTGCCACCCACTTGAACTAAATGCAAGGGTTCGAACTAACTTGGATACAGCCGCACCTCTGTCACATTTGGTGGAAATTTCCTAAGCAGTTGCAAAGCTCCTGGGAGGGCGAAGGGGAAGGGCAGATAACTGGAGACATACAGACCCACCCACATGCTGTATGCTTGCATAAGGCTCATTCCTGCAGGAGACTAGCCTGAAATGTTGTGGAGGATTGGACCCATTTGTGGGAGGTTTGTTATTCTGATATTATTAATGCAGCATGCTGGCAATGCTTACCCAGATGTTCCCAAAAGGCAGGGAAGAATAGATAACAGCAGTGCCATGGCCAGAGAAAGAGTTAACTGGAAAGGAAAAATTGAGGTATTTTTCTGTTGGAGAAAAGCAGCGTCTCACTTGGCTATATAAAACACACAGCCTTCTCCACCTTATGCGCCTTTCGTAGCGGCAAATGTGTAAATCTTTTCTTCCAGAAAGGAATCCAGATGCTCACTTACTTTAATGGAAGTGAAGATAAAATGGTCATATTTTCTCTGCCTGGAACATCTGCAGAAATGCCACTGAGGGATTTTGGCTTGTTGTTTCAGATAGAAAATTGCAGAAGTCCTCCCATTTTTTCCTCTTTTGAGGTTGGACCAAAAATACATCCAGCAGTCATAAGCTGTGGCATGTTAATAGAAAAATTTTCTCTATAAAATGTCCACTACTTGTCGAGGTAGATTTATGCTATATAATCCACTATTTCAAAGGCTAAGGTCACCACCAGACATGTCAGCCCACCGGGATATCATAACACATAAATTACGTAATCAACAGCACATGTTTTCCTCCTTTCTTTACCAATTAATGGATTTTTAAAGTCAGAGAGCTTGGCTTAGATTGTTCCACTCATGTTGGATGGGGAAACCCGTCAGAAGGAGTATTAAATGAAAAAAATAATTTCTTGAATAATCAGTAGAAGTCTGGTGTTTAAGATGCTCACAGCAGTTCTTTCTTGTACAGAGTTCAGCAAGTGCACAGGAGCATCAGCTGTACTTCCAGTTCTGCTTCACACCTTCTGAGAATTTTATTAGTTCTTTAGAGAAACGAATGTATGTACTACCAGAAGATACTCCAGCTTTTTTTTTTTACTTCATCTCAGATTGATAACATGTTTCTGTGCCAATGTACTTCTCCTCATACAAACCATTTCATTATCCTGTACCTCCTCCATTCTTCTTGCAGATTCTGATTAGAGCTTTCTAATTTTTAACAGCATTAGGGTCAGAGGATGAGATAATAAGTGATTTATATCAGTTGACGGGATATTTCCTGCTCTTACTGTGACGTTTTTATATAAATTAGGTATTTCTTTGTCAAGGTAATGGGAGTTTGCACCTGGCTCAGCTCTTTACACTAGTTATTCTTCCTATCTGTTTACTTACTAAAGTACAGGTATTTGGGGCTGAATTTTGAAACTCAACAATCACTTTTAAGGATAGTCCCATTGAATTAGTAGGCATGCTTGAATAGGAGCTTCTCAGTGCAGCTTGGCTTAATTTCTGTTTGCTTGTAATAAATACCCAGAGCAGCGTAAGTGCTATTCCATGGTGTTGATACCTGATCACATCACATGAAAACACATTTTTGAAAGTGCATAGAAAAGAGAGTCAAGCACAAGCTCCATTTTGGATTTCTTAATTGTTGCAGGCTTGGTTTTGTCACCTTCACTTTCTGCTTAGGATTTCTTGGATGTGCAGTTAATATTCTTAAATTAGAAAAAGTGAAAGAGAAACAGAACTCCTCAAAGCAAACCATCTCTGGGTTTGTGTTATGTGAAGGACCTTCCCGAGTCCCAGGATAGTTTGTCAGCAAGTTTCCAGAATGTATTTCTGAAGGCGGACAGAGAGGCATTGGGGCAGATTTCTCCAGACTTGCCTCTCTGGAGTGATCCCTTGAAGGAAACCTACACCCTGGTAGGTTTTGCTGTCAGCAGAGGTGAGACTTAAAGAACCAGTTCTTGTTACAGAGGGACATACACTCTTAAAGAATGGTCCATTCTTTTTGCGTTCTTCTAGCAATGCTGCTCTTCTACAGCATATCTTCCACTCTTAATGGAAGGTACGCTTTAGAGTGCTTGACAAAGGCAGAGGCTAAGCATATGAAGTTGGTGGGTTTGGAGGCATTGCTTTTCTAGCTAGTTGTTTGGTTGTTTGGCAGCTACTGACCTTTTGTGAGCTAGAAACTTTTGGAGAGCAGAGAGCTTGGCAAGACAGTCCCCTCATAGTTGGTCCATTGTTTCTCCCCACCCCTGATTCCAGTGAGACTTCTCCCTTCTTTCTGTCATGGTCCAAGCTCACGGATGAAGCGCCAGGTGGAGTTTTCAAACCATAAAAAGTGTCCCCTGAGCCTGCACAGGCTCAGCTTATGACATGGATGATTTGGACAAAATTACACAGGTGCAGCAGGAGGCCTGGTTTTGACTGCACAAATGCCATATTCCTTTTCCAGTGCATGGACCCATCACAGGATCTTTTTGTATGTGTAGTCTGTAACAAGGGCAAAATGTGGTTTTCCCCTAGACTTGTGTTGAGAAGCGGTTGAACTGTTTTGCTGAAGCCTTCCCAAAACCCACTTAGCCTGGGGCAGACAGCATGCATGGAAAAAATCCAGCCCAAACAGCTGAAATCTGGCAAAGCTGAACTCAAAACTGAAACACATTCTTCTCATGGAAAAGTATTTGGTGACCTCTGATAGGCAGAGTCCTTCACTCCACCTAGCTGAGACACACAGGCAAGGTGTACATACTGCTTACCATCTGCGCTCGTCAGCTTTGGTGTATGTACTCCAAACAGCAAATTCTATGTATAAAAGCATACACCCTTCTCTATATACATGCTGCATAGCTCCCTGCTACACAGGATTCCTGGCCACAAATCAGTTGCATCACTCCCCTGATGTCATCCTGGCATATACTACCTCCAGCATTCTTCTCTGCCTGGGCAAACAGTATAGTCCAAGACTGTTTTTTCTTTCTTTTTTTCTCTTTCTTTTTTTTTTTCCCCTACTTGGTTGCTGCCACTGCAGAAAATCAAAGGCAGCCTTACACATTTGTCTCTGTTTTTCATTTGTTTTGCTGCAGAAGTTAAAATGAAAAGCTTTGGAAGGACTTTCTTCAGCACAAGTGAGGAAGCAGCTGTTTGCCATGAAAAAAAAGCCCGTAAGTTTGTGCTTCCTGAGCTAGGAAATTGCTGCCATCACCACCACTACAGTTTCTTTAGGCATTACTTGTGGCCTGGGAGATGACTTGCTCAGACACTGTGGCACACAAGACTGGAGGAATGACACCAGGGTGGGGATGGGAGGCTGGGCAAAGTCATGTGTCTCTGACTCACCGGGAGTTATTTTTCAAAACATTTACTGAGACCGTGTGTCCAACAGTCCATGCCAAGACCTGTACAAAATCTACCCTGTGTTATAGTTTCCTTGAAAGAAGGTGGAAGGAGCAAATGCTGTGGGAACGTTGATCAGCAAAGCCTGTGGAATGGGTGGCTATCCCATGAGGAAGTGACGTTTCGCTGTTTGTGCAGAAGTCAAAAGGACAAACCCACTGTGATCCATTATCAGTGTTAGCACACAGTTAAAAAGTGTTCTAGATAATGGTACTCGGTGCCACAGGCGACCCTTGTGCTGTGTGTGCACAGGCAGAAGGTCCCTGTGAGAGGTTTGGCAAGGCGTCCTGCAGTCAGGGCCAAGTCATTCTGGGAAATGGGCTTTACAAACATTTCCTCCTCTTTACACAAGCACAAACACAGTAACATAGGAAGGGTTGCTCTCGTTTCCCAATTTATGCCCGCTTACTTCCCCATGTGGGCATCAGTGCTGACGGGCTCCCACATCTCTCTGCCAGCAGTCAGTGGGGCTGTGGTGTCGTTACGTGAGGCAGTATTGAGCATACACTGACACAGAGAGTATGTAAGAAGGTTCATCGTAGCAGTAACTGGATCTCTCAGTGTTAGCCTGTGACAGTGAGAGACAAGCATATTGGTTGTGACAGACGAATCAGACCTTTTTGGTGCCTGGGGCATTCACTTGCTGTGATTTCACAACAGGCATTGCTTAGCTTCATGTGCTTGTCCTCATGATAGTCCTTCGAAATCTTTATTTATATGTAGTGCAGGAGTACCACAAAACATAACCATTTGCCACAGGCAGCTGGGAGCCAGTTGCCTGCCTGGTCTGGGGAGCAGGATTGTCCCTTTCCCTCACCATGGTTAGAATGTAGCTGTGCACTGTGGCCTTTCCACAGCTGCTCAGGCTGGTCCATCAATCAATCAGTCGTCAGTCTTGCCTAGGATGACATGGCCTCTTTCCTTGTCCTGGTTCAGTGCTGCTGCTGAAGTGTGACTGTAGAAGAAGACTGGGCAGGGAGACAGGGGCAGGAGCTATATACCTGCATGTGGTATGTACGGCCTAATGTCATGGGTGTCCAAGTGCGTGTGAAGCTGTGAAACCCATGTCAAGAGCTGTGTCGGCATTTAAGATATCTCCATATATCATGTGCGGTGTGTGAGCTCCATTCAGTAATACTTTGTGGTCCTGTATGGCGGGGGGGAAGGCCACAGCAGTATAGGACCTGCTCTGAGGGGCCTATTGGATATTTTTGAGGCTGTGGAAGCAGTGTGTTGGTTTGAGTGCCAGTTCTCACTTGCCTTAGGCGGGTGTTTTACCTATAGCCTATTCTCTTTATTACAAGCAGGAAGCCTCTGTGTGCAGTAGGGTATGATAGAAAAGGGGATATAAGCACATGTCTCAGAGACACGACTTGGTGTAGTGTTGGCTGTCCCTGCTGCACCAGGGTAGCACACAGCAGTGAAGACCACCTGAGCCTTGGTGTACATCAGCCAGTCCCATGTAACCAACCATGTAACCAACATGTAACCAACATAGCTTACACCAGCTCAAAGTCTAGCCTGGACGCAGCCACCCACCCTGTAGCACACACACACACACTTCTAGCATCCTTCCAGACATCAGTTGCCCAGGGTACCAAGACATGCCATATGAGGACCAGCACCACTGGCACAACATTTCGTCTCACTTTCCACTTCATTTCCCTCTGAGCAAGGAAATCTTTCTCTTGAAACTGAAGTTTCACAATGAATATACATTTGCTGAGATAAGGTTTGTGGGAGAATTTTGTTTCATATACTGCTGAAAACACAGTTAGCTCAGCATATTTCTGAGTATTTCTTTTCTCTCTTTGCTGGGGGTAAGGAAGTGAAGTGTTACATTATGGAAAAAACATAACGTAGTTACTCCCATCC
>NW_009936986.1:0-14815 GCF_000696875.1 Nestor notabilis
GGGCCCCGCTGCCTCTCGAGGGCACTTGAGACCAGATGGAGTCTGGGCAGAGGCCCTGCTGTGCCCGGCAGTCGCTGCTGCGCCGAGTCTTTCGTTCGCTCCTCGAGTCCTTCCTTCCTTCCTTTATTCAACACCTCGCTGGCCTTAGTATAATGAGGAATTATTGTCCCTGCGCCAGAGCAGGGTGCGGGGAGCTTGGCCCTTCAGGAGATCGCATTGCGCTCCATCTGTAGGGGACAGCTTCATGCGCCCGTTAGGCTGTACAGGAGGTGTCAACCCATCTCTGCTGTGTGTGCGGCAGTGCAGTTCCTTTCTGGGAAAGCTTCCAGACACCTCTGGAGTGACCCTGCTTTGAGCAGGAGTGGATGATGTGATCATTTCCAAACTCAGTCTTTCCATAATCCTGTGATTTAATCACCTTGAATGGTTTTAGGACTTGGCAATCCCCCACCATGTCCTCAGCAAGGCACACACAACCTCTTAATGAGTTCAGTATCCAGGTGAACTTGGTATTTTAAACCCACATGTTTTCAAAGACAAGGTAACTTGATGTAGAGCTCTAGAAATTAGGGAGGTTGGGGGAGAGGAAGTTTGCAGTTGGGCACCATTGTTTGGGGCAGGCTGATAGTTGAACTGAGGAGTCAGTGACAGTACTTACCAGTGTGGGGAGACACTTTCAGGAGATGAAGGCAGTGATCCTAATCTTACTGCTTGAGCTGACAACATGTAAGAGCTGTTATTTGTTGGTGTTCCTTCAGACTGCACCAAGGCCTTGGTACTTTCCCTTCTGCTTGTTTTGGACAGCTGTGATTTGCAGCTTCAGTATGGAGACCACTTTAACAGCAAGCCAGATCCGGCAACGGTTTATTGACTTCTTCAAGGAAAACAAGCACACCTATGTGCACTCATCTTCTACAATCCCCCTGGATGACCCCACGCTGCTTTTTGCCAATGCTGGTATGAACCAGGTAGGATTCCCACTCTGGTACTGTGGTCCTTATAGACAGACCCTGTAGCAGTTGAAACCTGTGAAGCTGTTTTATGCGGAAAACTACTGTTTTCTCCATCTTCCTTCTGTTCACGCAGAGGTGATTGGTGTGTCTGCTGAAGCCCACTGTGCTCTTGCAAAACTGGCAAGAGCATTGGAAGAGGTTCCTGTGTCTGCTGAGATGACTGTGCAGCGATGGGAGCACTGCCAGTCTCCCTTCCTTGATCCTTTGTACCACAGCTAGTCCTGGCAGAAATGCCTGACAGCAGCTTTAAAGAGTGGCTGAGGCTGGGCAGCTGAAAAAAGTCTTTCTTATCTTTTTTATCTTTGTCAGCTGGGAATCTGTCTACTTGCATTTCCTTTGGAGATCCTGGGGTTTGATGGGCTCCAGGAACACATGTATGTGTGTGAATGCTAAGCTCTAGGCACTGCTGCAGTCTTCTTACAGGCAGGAGACAGCAGGCTTGTGTCTGAAAGCTGCCTTGGGTATGTCCAGGCTAGTGGTCACATGACATAGATAACACTTACTGCCTTGCTGTTGCTTGCAGCATTTGAAAACAGGCTCTTGGTGGTTTCCTTGATTGCCCTTTTTTCTTTCCTTTCAGTTCAAACCCATCTTCCTCAACACTATTGACCCCTCACACCCACTCGCTAAACTGAACAGAGCCACCAATACTCAGAAGTGCATCCGAGCAGGGGGCAAGCACAATGACCTGGATGACGTTGGGAAAGATGTCTACCACCACACCTTCTTTGAGATGCTGGGGTCTTGGTCCTTTGGGGATTATTTCAAGGTAACACAGGCTAGGTGCAGCTCTGAATATCTTGCACGAAGTTACCTATCTCTGTTACCAACCAATTGCTGAGTTACTAACTCAGCAATTGCCAAGAAGAAAGAGAATATCTTGGTACAGAGTGGTTCCTAAGGTGCGTGTGGCTTCTTTGGAATTAATGAGCTTGGAAGCTGTCCTGACCCTGCAGAATGTTTTGAGATTAATTACTTCAGGTTTACAAAGCTGATTATATTAATATTGTGGTTTAGACCCAGCCAGTAACTCAGCACCAGCAGCCACTCGCTCACCCCCTGGGCGGGATGGGGAAGAGAATCGAAAGAATATAAACCCCATGCGTTGAGATAACATCAGCTTAATAACTAAAGTGTAATATAACACTGCTACTAATGATGATAATGGTAAGGGAAATTACAAGAGAAGAGAATATAAAACTCGGAAGGAAAGGGAAAACCCCAGTAAACACAAGTGATGGCCAATACAATTGCTCACCACCCGCTAACCGACACCCAGCCCAACTCGAGCAGCAGTCTCACCCTTCTGGGTGAATCTCCCCAGTTTCTATACTGGGCATGACGTGCTGTGGTATGGAATACCCTTTTGGCCAGTTTGGGTCAGGTGTCCTGTCTCTGCTTCCTCCCAGCGTCCTGTGCCCCTCTCTCACTAGCAAAGTATGAGACTGAAAAGTCCTTGATTGTGGTAAGTGCTGCTGAGCAACAGCTAAACCATTGGTGTGTTACCAGCATTGTTTCAGACTAAAGCCCAAACACAGCACTGCATCAGCTATTGGGAAGGAGAAAGATAACTGTTACAGCTGAAACCAGAATAATTAACTGTGCCAGCTTGGAGTCTTCAGGCAGAAGTTTCAGTGGCTGTCCTGGAGTTGTGGAGACTTGCACGTGCTGAGTGACAATAATGGACCTTCAGACAGGAGTGATCATAAAATAATGATGCCTTTTCTGAACCTCCTTGATAACATAGTGTTCAAATTCAGAAAGAGGTTGTTAAGAATACAGAATAACAGCAGAATTAAAAGGCTTTTGCGGAGGCAGTGAACATGCTAAGAGTTAACTTGTCTGCATCTGGAAAGCCATATGAGATATTCCTCATGACCTGTTCACTCCATATATTACTTTGCCTCCTTGTGTCAAAAGTCTGAAAGTTTTTGGATATTCAGCTGCTGATACCTATAGTACCAGTACTCTGCATGTTGAAGAGAAATTTTTCTTGCATTCACTTGCTGACCTCATCTTTCCTTCTGCAGGAACTTGCTTGTAAACTGGCACTGAACCTTCTCACCAAAGAGTTTGGCATCCCTGTTGAAAGACTCTATGTTACTTACTTTGGTGGAAATGAGGCTGCAGGACTGCAACCAGACCTGGAGTGCAAGCAGATCTGGTTGGATTTGGGGTAAGGCCTGAGGAAGGTGTGTGTCTTGATGAGCAATAGTCATTCAAGTAAAGATAGCATGTGTTCTGTGGCAGAGCACATGTAACAGGTGGTTTTAACAAAGTCAGAGCATAACAAATGTTTGCAGGGTGGTGGTGCTGCAAAATCAAAGGGCAGTACTGGTATTAGCTAGAAGATACTGAGAGCTTTCCTTTCAAAATCTCTTCTGTAAGCTTAAGAGCATACGAAGTGCCCCACTGGGTCAGATCACAGCACACTGTGCTGCCTCTGACAGTTGAGAAGATGCTGTTTCTACAAGAGCAGGCATGCCTGACTGGTATGCAGTCCATTCACCTCCTCCCCTCCCAGCATCCAGTGATTGGATTAACTATGTTAGAGGGCTAGCCATCTATTCCCCTTAGCTTCTGTTTGGGGCCCTGCTCCTTCAGAGTATGTCTGATGCTGTTTTTCTGAATCTGAGGCATAGTCTTCCACCCAGCTTTGTACTCTGAAAATTGAAGAGTCCTACTCTTTTCTTTACTCTCTTCCTAAGGCAGCTGTTCCATCCCAACAGTGCAGGAGCTATCCCTCCACCTGGGACAAGTGCCAGGTGCCAGTGTTCACTTGATCCTCCTCAGCAGGAGTCATGAGAGATTAGTCCTCTTGGATTAGCCTCTCTCAAGACTCCTGACAGTTCATCTGCTCATCCAGGGAGTTAGTGAGTTGAGGTTTCTCTGGTATAGTCCTTAGTTTGGGGAATTCTTGCCTTGCTGTTAATATTTGTTGTTCAATAGGAGTTTCTTGCTACAGGCTGGCTGAGGGCAGGATTCTGCCTGGCAATATGAAGGATAACTTTTGGGAAATGGGAGACACGGGGCCCTGTGGCCCTTGCAGCGAGATCCACTATGACCGGATTGGGGACAGAGATGCTTCACACCTGGTCAATCAGGATGATCCCAACGTCCTGGAGATCTGGAACCTGGTGTTCATACAGTTCAATAGGTGAGCCAGACTCACTTCCCTCCCCAGGCTGCTCCAGCACAGATACTTTTACCTGCCCCTGGCTTGCTTGCTATTTCTTTTTGTCCAGGAGCTGTGCACTTTGTGATGCTCTGTGCCCTGCCCCTCCTGTATAGAAGAGGCTGGTCACACTGGCTTTGGTGACAGATTGGGAGTATTTTTCTTAGTTACCTGCCAAGAGTTCAGTGGCGGATAAGTGCCATCCCGCCATGGGTCTAAATTGTCAGTAAGGGTCTTGCTAACTGTATTCTATCAAAGTTGTCCTTTGTGGCTTGTGTATGGGCCCACATCATAAACCTGATGGCAAAAAGGCTCATGGAGATGAGGATTTCCTTTTGGGAATCCATGGAGATGGAGTTTCCTCTGCAGAGCCTCCATCCATCTCACCTCATCTTTCTTTCTGTGGCTGGGCAGGGAGGCTGATGGGACACTGAAACCTCTTCCTAAGAAGAGTATTGATACTGGGATGGGTCTGGAGAGGCTGGTCTCTGTGCTGCAGAACAAGATGTCCAACTATGACACTGACCTTTTCCTTCCTTACTTTGAAGCCATCCAAAAGGTACAAACTGGGGGGGTTTGGGTCTGCGCCTGACCCAGCTGCCTCCATTCCCTGAATCCCTGGGGAGATGCATGGGGTAATTCGGCCGGGCGGTGATGTCTGCAGGTCTCTGCTTCCCTGGCTGTTGTGAGCCCCACGCGTTTGTACTTTACTGAGGATAGGAACACAGGCTGGCACAGTAATTGCTGCCTTGGGACATGTTTCCCAGGGAAAATACGGGACAATGAGCAGTGCAGCTTTCCCAAGTGTTTCTGTGAACTGTCCTTGTGCGCAGTCCTAGGTCCTCTCCCAAGTGGGAGATGCTCTGCAGTCCCACCTGGCCAAGTGCCATCTTCCTGCCATGTGGTAGAACATGTGATGCTGCTAACCCAGAATCAGAGTTTGTCCTTCAGTTTCCCACCTGGAACATGCTGATCTATAATAAATCCCTTTAGAGAGGAGGTTTTTGCCATAAACCCTGACAGTTTGCTGTAAGACACGACTTGCAGGAGCAAATTCCTTGGTTGGGCAGGTTATGCCAGGACTCTGGTCCTCAAGGATGCACAACAGATGATTTCCTTGCATTCTGTTCCTCTCCCTCTCTCTTGTGTCCTGGGCTCTTAATGTTGGGATAAATAGGCTTTCCTTTCCTCTGGTGTTGCAGACCCTGGAAGCACAGGCTGTAGCACCATGCAGAGCCTCACAGCTCTCACTTCACTTTCCAAGGGGAGCATGCGTCCTGTGTGGTCACAGGCAGTAGGATGGTGGGTGGCTTCTGAGGCACTTCCCTGTTGTTCTGCCATGTTGCTGGTCCTCACCATCCTGAATTGTGCCCTTTGCCCACCACCTTCTCCTCTCTGCACAGGGCACAGGTGCCAGGCCCTACATGGGGCGGGTTGGTGCTGAGGATGCTGATGGAATAGACATGGCCTACCGTGTGCTGGCTGACCATGCACGGACCATCACGCTGGCCCTTTCTGATGGGGGCAGACCTGACAACAGTGGCAGGGGGTAAGAAGGGAGCTGCTGCAATATGCTGCTCCCATTCTGTTCAGCATGGCTTCCCCAAAGGCACTGGGCTCTCTGGGATGTCTTTGAATTCATCACTGAAACAGTGGATAGCAGAGTGTGGGCTCAGTATATTTGATGCTTCAATCCCTGTAGTAAGATCTGCTCAAAAGGCCAAGACACACAGGTCTGAGGGTTCTTGTGCATCCCAGTCCTGCTGTGTCAGCCACCAGAAGGGATCACTGGGCAGACAGGCACAAAACCCTGCTCGGTGCAGTGCTGCTGTCAAAAAAGCGATGAAGTTTGGGACAGGGGGCTGTGCTGTGGTGCTGCTGGACTGCTGGACTCTTAAGTACACAGTCTGAGTGATGAAGCTGAAGCCTGGCACCTCACCTCTGGTTTTCTGATGCTGTGACCAGCTACTTGAGAGAAAATGTGGGAAGAGAACCCTGTGCTCTTGGTCCTGGGAAGGGGTGCTGGTAGGTGGATGCTGGTGGATCCTCTAGGACAACTCAGAGGTGTAACATGTGCATGAGGGGCTCTGTTGTTTCCTAGATACGTGCTGAGACGCATTCTCCGAAGGGCTGTGCGCTACTCCCATGAGAAGCTCAGTGCCCCCAAGGGTTTCTTTGCTACTCTGGTTGATGTGGTAGTGCAGTCACTGGTAAGTCCTTCCCCCACTCCACTGTATGTCCTGAAGACTTTCCTCTGCTGAGGTGTGCAGATCTCCATGCTGAAGGACTAATCCTCTTGGGTCTGCAGGGAGATGCCTTTCCTGAGCTAAAGAAAGACCCAGATATGGTGAAGGATATTATCAACGAGGAAGAGGATCAGTTCCTGAAAACACTCATCAGAGGGCGTCGTATCCTGGACAGGAAGATCCAGAGCCTGGGAGACAGTAAAACAATCCCTGGTAAGGCTGTGACTTATGTCTGCATGCAACAAAAAGCATTTATTATGTGTGACAAAGTTCAGGGTCAGATAGGTTGGGAACTGAGAGATGGTGGAATGTGTAGAGGGGCATAGTTGGAGTCAAAAGACCATCGCTCAGGGCTGGGCCCCCCATCTCTCCTCTGGCCTGTGTTTACTTGCTCAGGTTTCTCCCCTGCCCAGACACACGATGTGATAGTGTGATCTCTGTGCTATCAGATGTTTATGTTCACGAGAGGTTTTTGCTGTCCTACCATGATTCAGAGCCAGGGAAGGGAGCGGTCTTGTGGAACAGGTTCTGACTGCTCTGCTTTTTCTCTGAAGGCGATACTGCCTGGCTGCTGTACGACACCTATGGCTTTCCTGCGGATCTCACTGGGCTGATTGCAGAGGAGAAGGGCCTTGTTGTGGACATGGAGGGCTTTGAAGAAGAGCGGAAAAATGCACAGGTAGATAGCAGCTCCAAGAGGAGCTGGTCTCTGGGTGGGCAGAGAGGATTTCCTTCTTTATAGTTTGCAGTAATGAGTCTGCTCCTTTCTTACCAGCTCTCCTCACATCCGGTGTGTCCCAGTGCCCTGGAAGAAAGACCAGGGCATAGCACCACGGTTGTTGCAGGACCTGTCTTTTCTGTGTGGCTGAGGCTGATTTTACTCACTGTGATGCCAAGGCCCTCAAGCTCAGCATTCAGACAGATATAGCAAGAGTGCTCGGAGCACCTCCCTACTATCTGTTCTGGATTGGGAGTTTTGGGACTTCCTGTCTGAGGAGCTGTGTCTAGACAGGCCTTTAGCTTGGGTGTTTCTCCTAATGTGTTTGCTGCAGCAGCAGGAAGTGGCATTGGCCAGCTGGCTGGGTACCTGCCTTGCCCTTGCTGGGCTCAGGCCTGCTTTGTCTGCCTGCTGGTAGCACTAGAATAGCCTGCTCTGAAGCCAGAAAAGACAGGAGCACTCCAGCTGCTGGCACACAGGGCAAAGTGAATGCCCCATCCCTGGCAGTGTTCAAGGTCAGCTTGGACAGGGCTTGGAGCAACCTGCTCTAGTGGAAGGTGTCCCTGCCCATGGCAGGGGATTAGAACTGAATGAGCTTTAAGGTCCCTTCAAACCCAAACCAGTCTGGGATTCTATGAAGTGCTAAACCAAGGCACTGTCAGGGAAACAAGTGAGGTGTGGTATGCATGGGCCAGTGCTGAGGTGTTTTTTCTCACTTTGGTGCTTGTCATTGGCAGCTCAAATCCCAAGGCAAGGGTGCTGGAGGGGAGGACCTCCTCATGCTGGATATTTATGCCATCGAAGAGCTAAGGGCCCGAGGGCTGGAGGTGACTGATGACTCGCCAAAATACAGCTATGCTTCATATCCCAGTGGTACCTACGGTATGAAAAAAATCTTCTCAGAATAATCCTCTGCTGCCAAACCTTTCCTGGCATGTACCTTAACAAGATCCCGCTCTGGGCTCACTTTTCCTGGGATATGGAGGTGGGAGTGGAAGTGTGTGCAGGTGAATAGCCTGCTTGCTACCAGTCGAGGGGGGAAGAAGAAGGGCAGACTGTTCAAGGGCTGCTGTACTGTTCAGGTCTGTTGTTACCAACTTGGGGTGATTCCTGTTCCCTGCAGCTTTGTGTCTCCACACCCTGATACTTGTGTTTCTCCGCTGCTCCTTTGCCAGTGCTGCAGGAGACTGCAGTTTCTGCTGGGTCCGCTAGAGGGTCCTTGGCCCACGTGCTCTGGCTTTTCCTGCTAAATCTTCCATTTGGTGGAGATTCAGGAGGCCCACGCCTTGTGTGCTGATGACTTTTTACTACACAGGTGTGGAAGGAAGTGACAGTCCCTGCCTTGGAGAGCACTGAATGTTAGTCTCTCTTACCCAGTTAACCGTTGCCCTAGTTCTTTCTTCTGCAAATGTGGTAGCTGCCATGAGCTCCTGCAATAGCTGGGAGGTGTTGGTGTGAAGTTCTGCTCCCGTGTAGTGTCTACAGGGTTTTTCTACTTTACTGACACTGCCTTTTGTCCTGGTGACAGATTTTGGGAGCCTCGTGGCCACAGTGAAAGCCATCCGCAGGGAGAAGAAGTTTGTGGAGGAAGTATCCACTGGCCAGGAGTGTGGGATAGTGCTGGACCGGACCTGCTTCTATGCCGAGCAGGGCGGGCAGATCTATGACGAGGGCTACATGGTCAAGGATGATGACAGCAGGGAGGATGTGAGTGGGCCTGAGAGCTTTTCACAAGACTTGGTCTGACCTGGGGCCTGGGCAGAGGAGGAGAAGGGGCATGGCAAGCTCCAGCAATGCTCTGTCCATGGCAGGTGTCAGGCATTGCACACGTTCCCTTTCCAGGGGTCCAGCACGGCACAGATGTGCTGGAATTTGTTCCTCTTGCTTCCTGGGGAGCTGAACTCTGTGCTGCAGCGTCAGGCTGTTGCCAGAACCTGGCCTGTGGTGGTGGTGCTGGGATTGCTGTGCAGAATAGTGCTTTCCAGCTGTGATGGGGAGCTGAGGTGGGGAGCTCTTTCAGCTCTGCTGCGCCCCATAACCGTGCCCCATAACCATGGCCTGTCTTCATTCACTTCTCCGCTTTGTGGCCCTGTGTGCTATGACTGGGGGAACTCAGCTTTTTCCTATCGCACACACCAGTCTGGCTCTCAGCTGAGGCCTGTCCAGTTGCAGCTCAGACCGCTGGCTGGACTGTGCGTGCCCCCTTGGTCTCCCTCTCTGCTCATGAGGTGCCTTTCCCTCTTTGTACAGAAAACAGAATTCACAGTGAAGAACGTGCAGGTCCGAGGAGGCTATGTGCTTCACATAGGAACTCTATATGGAAACTTGAAAGTAGGAGATCAGGTCCACCTGTCTATTGATGAGGTGAGTTAAGATATGGTGTAACACACAGGCGTTTTGGATGACAGTGGAGAGCCTGGGCTGCCTGCCCCACTCCAGACATTGCTCCCGTGCGCTCAGCCTGCTGAGTGCATGCTGGGTTGAGCCTAGTCTGCAGAATGCATTTCCCCTCCTTCTAGAGGCAGCATCTTTGGAGCAAGAGAGAAGGCTTCCATCTTGCAGTGTTTCTCCCTGCCGAGGAGCAGAGATCAGTGTCTGTGACCTGGTCTGGCCTTGGCCTCTCTCCAGACAGGCCCAACAAGGGGGCTGCTAAGGAAAAGCCATGCACACATTTGGTGGGGAACGTACTGCTCCCTTAGCTGAGGCTCTAAGGCAGCAAGTTTGATAAGTTCTCTGGTCTCCAGCTAGTTTAGGTTTCTGCTGGAGCAGCACATTGACCTCCGCTTCTGCTGCTAGAGCTGATGTTGACTCCGCAGTGCAGGATCCCATCTAACAGTGGCTTCCTCCATCAGACGAGGCGGAGGCCAGTCATGAGCAACCACACGGCCACCCACATCCTCAACTTTGCCCTGCGCTCTGTGCTGGGGGAGGCTGACCAGAGAGGGTCGCTGGTCGCACCGGACAGGCTGCGGTTTGACTTCACAGCCAAGGCAGCCTTGTCTACCCAGGAGATCAAGAAAGTCGAAGGGATCGCCAACCAGATGATTGAGGAGGCAAAGGTGGGTGCAGCTTCCAGGTTTGATATGCTCAGGAAAAGTCCACCTTTTGGATGATCTGGGGTACTGGGAGGTCAGCCCAACAGGAGTCTTCTGAGCTGCCGATGCAGTACTGTGCACAGACTGGCATCACCTCAGAGGATCTTGAGTGGGAAAAGTCCATGTGGGTTGGTACCAAGCCTTCTCTAGGGTCAGAGTATTTCTATGCCTGTGCTAGTGTCGCATTAGCTACAAGAAGTTTGGCAGAGTAGTTTTGCAGGGATGGCTGGATTTAGTGTACACCCAGCCACCCCATGATGTGTCCTCAATGGCGAGAGGATTGCTTTGTGTGGTGCCAGAGCAGACCCTGGAGGACCCTGTGCTCTGCTCAGGAGTCTGTGCTTAGAAACCATTTGAATGTAGATGGGGAGTCTGAGCAGGCAGTGCTATCAGGAATTTCGAAGATGGGGCATCTCACAGTGACTGTGCGTTCCCTGCAGCTCTACAAACAACGGTTCAGGTGAGGCGCAGAAGGTCCCTTTTAAGTTCTTTTGGAGGAAGTCAGGATTCCCTGGGCCCTTAGTCACAGCTGACAGGACTGGCTCTTACCTGCACCCCTTTCCTGTCCTCTGCAGACAGTGTACACCCAGGACTGCCCTCTGGCAGCAGCCAAAGCTATCCAAGGACTGCGGGCAGTTTTTGATGAGACCTACCCTGACCCTGTCCGCGTGGTCTCAATTGGCATCCCTGTGGAGGAGCTGCTGGCCGACCCCTCTGGCCCTGCGGGCTCCATCACTTCAGTAGAGTTCTGTGGGGGGACGTGAGTATCTGGAGAGGCTGGGGAAGGTGGCAGGGTGGCTGGAAAGGAGTCCCTGTGGAGCCTGAGCTCTACTGGGAGGGCTGGAGGTGTCTGCTGGCCACAGCCAGGGCAGAGCTGGAGGTGGTGGTGATCATGATGTGCCTTTGCGTTCCCAGTCCTGCGTCAATCCATGTTTAAAGTCAGTCTTTGCAGGCAGGAAAGATCTGTGCCTGTGTGCTGTCCTTGCCCACACGCACAGTCTCTGACAGTGCAGGAACAAAGCCCTTGCCACTTTTTCCTCGCTTATTTGCTTTTAGCAGCTAGGTTGGGGTTTCTGCCTGTCCCCATGCTTGCTGCCTGGCCCTGGCAGGGTGGTTTTCTTGTTTCCATGCTGATTGCTGCTGATGTGAGAGGTGGACTTCATACTCTCTCTTATTATGAGTCTTTCTGGGTTCTTTCCAAAGGCACTTGCAGAACTCCAGCCATGCTGGCCCCTTTGTGATTGTTTCAGAAGAAGCAATTGCTAAAGGCATCCGGAGAATAGTTGCAGTCACTGGGGCTGAAGCTCGGAAGGTGAGAGGAGGCAGGAGAGATCCTCTGGGAAATCCCACATATTAACCCTGTGCCAAGGTTCCTTTTGTTCAAATTTGTCCAATATCCCTGTTGGGATACTCATTACAAGGGTTCATGGGGGAGGTGGCTTTCTCTTTTTGGAGGAACTTGGCATTCCTTCTGGCAAAGAAAAATCCTGGGGCCTGTCTGCCAGCATTACACCCTGGTTCTGGTCACAAGCTGCCTGCTTTGGCTCTGCTGGTTCCTGAGGAATTACTGACCTCCATCTGAGGGCTGCATCATTACTTGCCCCTTCTCATGGGGTGGCCAAAAGCCCAGCCTGCTACATCTCCCTGCCTGACTTAACTGGGATTCTATTCTGCTAGGCACTCAGGAAAGTTGACAGCCTCAGGAGGCTGCTGTCAGCCCTGGAGGCCAAGGTGAAGGTCCAGACAGCTCCCAACAAGGATGTGCAGAAGGAGATCACAGATCTCAGTGAGGTGAGGATGGTATCTGTGCTCTGCCTCCCCAGATAGAATGGGACCTTGATTACCAGCATTGGGTGGTATTAATGAGGCCCAAGTTCAACTTCCTGCTCCCGTCCACACTGCCCCGTGTCCTGTAGGTGCTGCAGCCAGCACCTCATGCCTGAGGCTGCAAGAGGAGGGGAGCTTACTGGGCCCTGCCAGTTGAGGCACTTGAGGTTCATGAGTGTGGTGCAGCATCTCCTGCTGTGGTCACCAATACCTTTAACCCTCTCCGCTACTCCTGTTTTACAGACACTGGCCACTGCTGTCATCCCACAGTGGCAGAAAGATGAACTGAGGGAGGCTGTTAAAGCACTGAAGAAAGTTATGGATGACCTGGACCGAGCAAGCAAAGCTGACATCCAGAAACGAGTGAGCCCTGGTGGGAATAAAGGACAGTGCAGAAGGGCTGCAGGGGGCTCCTTTGAGAGCTCCACTTGTGTCCAGTGTGGAAGGGAGCCAAGCTGTGGGAATGTCCCTCATACATTTCAGCCTTCCAGCTTATCCCAGGGCATGTTTCCTGGGTTGAAATGCAATGCTGGTCTTGGAAGCTGGGGTATTTCTGCCGTAACAGTGCCCCTGGGGGCAGGCTTTCTCCTGGATCCTGTTGGATTTTCCTGGAGGAGGGCTCAGATACAGCACTGCTGCTGCCTTGCAGGCCACACACCCTGCTTCCCAGCATGACACTGCTGCAGGCTGGGCTGTGGGTGTGTTTGGGCACCTTGGAAGCCTCTGTACCTGCAGGGAAGTTACACCTTCACCTGGGTGGTTCTTGTGTCCATACACCACATGTGCTCCAACATCTGACCACCATTATCCTTAGGTGCTGGAGAAGACCAAGCAAGTCATTGAGAGTCACCCTAACCAGCCACTGGTCATCATGGAAATGGAAAATGGAGCCTCAGCAAAGGTAGGGGAGGGTCTGATCACTCTTCAGCAACCTTCCTCATGCCTGAGGAGCAGTTGGGTGGTCTCTGCTCCCTGGGGAGGTGGTGCTGTGTTACAGGGCTGGCTCTCTTGCTACCTGCCAGCCCTGAGCAGTGATAAGGGGAAGTTACACTGGGGCTGGGGCAGGGGAGACTCTTGACCACTTCCATACCTGATGGTGGGCAGGGACCCCAGAAGAAATGACACCATGTTCTGTCTTACCCAGCAGCCCTTAAAACACTAACAGGAGGGCTTAAGGAACTCTGGGCAGAAGCTCTGCCAAGCCATGGATGTCCTGCTGCATGTGGCTGTTGTACATCAGCTCTGGGAGTGGTGTCCTGGGTTGAACATGTGCTCCCACCTTCTGGGCATTGCCTGCTGCAGCAGGGCTTCAGTTTTTCTCCACCCAGGGCTGAAACTGCTCCTTCCCTCCTCCATGCTGAATGGGCTGATAGTGCCTGCAGTTGGCCTACTCTGGTTTTCATTCCCTATTTAAACTTCTACTCCAGGGGTCTTGGAGCTTATCCTGCTTTGAGAAGCCTGCTTGCTCTCTGCAGCCATCCACATCTCCATGGTGGCAGTGCATATTTTCCCTGGCAGAAGGGTGTATCCCATGGGACAGTGGTACTGTGTGCCCCAGCTAGAGCAGCACCACTTTGCCTCTGGAGGGCCCGCCCCTGAAGCTCGCTGCAGCATTGTATCTGTGCCAGTTCTCCCTTGGGATAACAGGATGCGTGGCAGTCTCCCTGGGCTCTGCAGTGTGTCTGCTGTGACTGACAAATCCTTGCAGCTTCTTCATGCTACATGAGTCCTCCAGACCCGCTGCAGAGCAGCTACTTCCTCCTCTGAGAGCTGCTTTCCTCTCCAGCCTTGGCGCTAATTCTGCCAGTTCCCAAATAACTGAAGGTGGGGAAATAAAAGCAGCTCCTCGCAGCAGTGAGGGAACACAGCCAGGGCTTGTGTCCCCTGTCAGGGCTTCTGCCCAGCATGAATGTGAAGGTCACTTGTGTTAGGGAGAAGGAGCGCTGCAGGACACTGCTGGCTGGTTAAATGCAAGTCCAGAGCCCTGAGGTCGCCACAGTGGCTGGAGCCACGTTGGGAGTGCAGGGAAGGTGTGCTGCTGGGATTGTGAGTCAGAGGAGGCCACAGAGATGCTGCAAGGGCTGGAGCAGCTCTCCTTGGAGACAGGCTGAGACAGCTGAGCTGGTTCAGCCTGGAGAAGAGGAGACTCTGGGAGACCTTACAGCAGCTTCAGCCTAAAGGGGCTGCAAAACGCAGGAGAGGGTCTTTTGACAAGGGCCTGTAGGAACAGGACAAGTGGGAATGGCTTTAACCTGACAGAGGGGAGATTGAGATGAGACCTTGGGAAGAAGTTCTTCCCTGTGAGGGTGCTGGGGCCCTGGCACAGGTTGCCCAGAGAAGCTGTGGCTGCCCCATCCCTGGCAGTGTTCAAGGCCAGCTTGGATGGGGCTTGGAGCAACGTGGTCTAGTGGAAGGTGTCCCTGCCCGTGGCAGGCGGTTGGAACTGGATGAGCTTTAAGGTTCCTTCCAACCCAAACCAGGCTGTGATTCCATGATTTTGTCCTACAGGCCCTGAATGAATCTCTAAAGCTCTTCAAGACTTACTCCCCCCAGACTGCCACCATGCTCTTCACTGTAGATAATGAAGCTGGCAGAATCACTTGCCTCTGTCAAGTGCCCCAGGTAAAGCTGAGATGCTGCCTCTGCCTTCCCTGTGCCTCAGTGGAGGATCCACAGCCTCCACAGTCTCACTGTCTAACACTGCACAGCCAAAACTCGTTTGGGTTTGGCAAGAGCCACAA
>NW_009936987.1:0-26538 GCF_000696875.1 Nestor notabilis
ATATATTACATTATATTATATATAATAGCCTGCTTTTTATATACATACATATATATACGTGGGTCCTTTATAAATATGCCAGTAACATTGCAAAGCATTACCGTGCATCATTCTTAACCTAGGGATATTCAGATGCAATCAAGTAATTAATGAACAGCCTGTCAGAGAAACAGTCACATGAAGAGGAATGCTCGAGAGCACCGAGAAAACTTCCAACACACATTTCATACAGTATCTTAACTACTGAGCAATTCTTCACCTTCCTTTGAAGCATCTGGTCTTAGTGCCATGGCTTCCCACAAGTGCTGAAGCGAATTGATGTTTTGATTAATTTTGATGTTCCTCTGACATTTCTGACAACTATGTAATGATCTAGTTTGTTGTGTCAAGCTCTAGTCGATAGTTTTACATCTACACCTTATATTTAGTAGTTAAAATTCACCAAGAACGTTTTTTGCTGCATACACATTAGCAGATTACTTCACTTCTTTTTCAGAAAGTGCCTTAAACCAAGCTTAGACTAGCTAGCCCACCTTATTAAATAGTCTGCTTCCTGAAACAAGTAACCCAATACTTTCATTTATAAAGTATCTGCTTGCACACATAATAAAAATTGTGTATCCGATGATTCTTTTCTAGCATTTCTATTGATGCTTATGCCATAGCCATACTTAAAAAATATCTTTCAGTACTTCGTGCCTAATATAATCTATTTCATTAAACAACGTTTTTGGAACTATAGCAAAAAATAACACTAAAAAAGCAGCTTACCAGTCCTGCTGCATACATGGGTACTATAACAGGCTGTTTCTTGTTGCCTGTAAAGAGCTGATAAAACAACAACAAAAAATTTACTAAGAGTTTCCTGTGTCAGTGATGATAATATTTTTCAGTGTCGTATAACTTGTATAGGGTTAATATCAGAGAACAAATACTACGTTAATTACAACACAATGGTTAAAAACTAAAGCAACTTTTAATATTAAAGGGCTTATAAAAGGTTGTCAGATGGTCTGTTGTAAAAACGGTGTTCAGTGCAGCTATGCAATTAAGAGACAAGCATGCATACAAAGACTTCCACCTGAATCTACATTTAAAGCAGCTCCATTATATAGAAAACAAGTTTTATAGACAGACTCACAATATTTCTTGTGTCGATTCCCAAGGAGCACAAAAGCTTTTTGTTGCTGTGGGAGCCACCCCACTGATATCTCAGTCCATATGCATCATGGATATCCTGCAGCTCTGTCCACACATCCATCAGTTCCCTAAAATCAAGTTATCAAAAGGAATAACAGCTTCATAGCCTTGAATACTTATACTAGTTTGTAATGCAAGTGATTTATTATACATTCCAATTAAACTTACACCCAAGCACAATACGCAGGGGAACTAAAACTGCAGTGTTCTCAGCACAATTTTAGTTCAGACTTCTTATTGGAAAATGAAGTCCAGAGCAGACAGGACAAGGCCTACTGAGACTTCATCACATGAATAAATATAGCACTTTATATCCAATGTGACTAATACGACATATTCTGATTAACTCAGAGACATCACTTAAAAGATGATATGCTGCTGACTAAGTTGATATGCTAAGTGAAATATTCCTGGCATATATAGCCACTAAAAACAAGCATTCTGCTAGGATAACTGATTTTCACTCTATAGTTTTTCAAAGTGCTTGAAATAAACAGCTTATTTTGAATTACTGCTATATATTTTAAGTTCCTACAGACACATTTCTATTTCCATTTTAAGTGTGTTGCATTGTGGTTTCTTACCCAGTATTTGATAAGGTCTCCTCGGTTGTCATCTGCTTTTCACCTGCTTCCAACAAATGATTCAAGGAACTTATTTCTTCTTCAATTTCAAGAACAGGCATGGAAGGAAAACAGACTTCAAATATTCGTTCCAGACGACTTAGTAATGTTGTCTATATTAAAAAGAAATTATTTATGTCAAGTTAACTGCTTTAAAGGAGTCCACAATTATAACAATAAGATGGAAAACAACATATAGCTAACACAAAGTTTCACTTACCATCAAATATTTAACTGTCAGAGCATCCCAAATCTTTATAAGTACCAAATACAGGCTGCTAGCTACTGGGAACAGTAAGGATTTTGCCCTCTGCAAAGCAAGTTCTTACAGAAAGTCTGGAACAGTTCTTACAGAAAGTCTGGAACAGTTCTTACCAGAGTTACTCTTTGGTAAGAATTAGCAGAAAACAGGCGCAACAAGTATTTTGCTGTATTTATTTCAGATATGTTAAAGCCTCCACGCCTATACATGCTAAGGGTTTTACTGAACATCTTTTTGGCAAGCTTAGGATTGATCAATATAATTTCCACTCCATGACAATACACTTCAATCCAAACTTGAGACATAACGTTGATTCAGAAGACAGATTCACTTCTTATATGCAGTTAGAGGTCTCACAAAACAGCGTGACATGGAACATTTGCTCATGATGTGACAACAACTCTGAAAACAGTAAGGAAAAACTATCTGTAGTCCTAAAAACCTGTCAGTATCAATGACTCAGATGTAAGAAAACTATAATCCCCATCTTCATTTGGTTCAGTTTATGTCATGGTCAGGTGTAATGCAGGAACCAAGACTAAGGCATTGCTTGTCAAAAGGTATTTGTAAGACTTGTTTTGTACTTCTCCAGACCAAAAACCAAACAAATACCCCCTCCCACCTCAAGGCCTTAATTTCTTGCCCCCAAACCTGTTTGTCTGGTTTTATACATTACAGATTGCTTATTTAAATAGAAGAATTACTTTCTTCCAAGCAATTTCCTTTTCCTCCAATTCACGATTCAAGCAGTTAATGCCAAATGCTGTGATCTTGCCGGGGTTAAAAGACAACCTTGGAAGTGTTTCTATCCCAGCCAAATAACTCAAAAAACAAGAACACCACTAACTTTTATTTTAGCTGCATAAGAAGTCAGCTAGATAGCAGCATGGTTTGTATAACCACAGCTTTATCAATGTTACTCTCCTCTGACCTTCTTCCTGGTGCCTTGCGTTATAAACTCACACCAAGAGTATGTAAATACAAACACTCAGAAGTTTTGTGGGAAGGCTATGGGAAAGCTACAGATCTATATTCCACAGTTTTGAGAGACTAGGCAGGATTTCCTGCTTGTCAAAGTAGTTGCCACCATGTCTTGATGTCACCATTACTTCAGCATCCTTTGAGAGAAAGGAAACTTAAGCATCTTAGCAAAGCAGACAGGACTCTTATGTTTCATAATGCAGTGTCTCCTGCTTTTCTCTCCACCAGTGCCACTATCTCTGCTGTTGGGTAGGATAAGGTCTCAGTAATATAAACAGCACATATCTATACCAATGGTTTCCAGGCATTTTAATTCCACAGCATGTACCGGGTCTTGATAGATAAGATTTAATATTCAAAACAAAAAAACCCCAACAAAACCAAAACCCAAACAACCTCCTCCCCTTAGAAACCAAACAACCCCCCCCTTATTTTTTTGACAAGTTCTTCTGTATTTCCATCTAGACACAGAATTTCAACTTTATTATAGCTCTATGAACTATCTGCCTCAGACATCAGATGTAGCACTGACATGGAATGTATTTTTTCCCCCAGTTCAACCCATTACAAACAGGTTAACTGGCAAACTCTTAACATTTATTAAAAAGTGCCAATTGCAAGGTATGCTCACAAAAATGACACTAAAGCTTTTCTTTAATGTACCTGTTTTTTTTTTTTTTTTTACAAGGAATACCTGAATCTCTTCTTGCCAGAGGAAGGAAACACAAGCCTGGCGCAAACCCAACACTTCTATCTTTCTAATTTGGAGTTCCTCAACAGCCACCTTTCCAACGCTCTGCTGCACTGCACACAGGGCAGTGTCCAGCAGCTCCAATACCTGCTTTTCTACTGGGGAAATGGAAAAGAAAATGAGTAGGTAGAAATCCCACGAGCATCCCACAGTGTGTGCTAGTATAGCTATGGCAGCAGAGCCCTCCTGTGGAGATGCAGCATATTCCAGCAGCAACGCTGATTTACAAACATAAACCTTAGAGGTATTTTGTTACAACTGAAATGATGTAAGGTTCAGAGAAGTAAGGCTGGTAGGTGGAAGCTACATATTTTAATTAGACCAAGCAACACAGTTGGGATAAACCTTTATGCTTCGCGATTATAACTTACCAACAACATTTCGCACTAGACTTTTAATCTGAAAATTTGCTTCATCTCAATTAAGCAAACCGCTGACTATGTACATCAGCAAATACAGCATAGGAAACATAACAAACACCATGTTAATGGAATATCTTGATTCTGTATTGGAGTCAGGATGACGAGTCAGGAACTAGGAACCAAGTCTGTTCAGTCTATTCTCTCTATTCAGCTGCTAACTGCAAAAAGTGGGAAAAAGAACTTGCTTACAACATCAGCTCTTCAGTTTTGCTATCTGTGGAAGAAATGCCTGATGGGGACAGGCACCAGGTTCAGTTATTTGCAAAACATAATGTCAAAATGCCGTAATTATTATACTATTAAAGGATCTGAACTACACAGCATACTTAATCTCCTTTTTCTTTTCTCCTTTTCCTCTTCATTACCTTAGTGGGATATTTTGCCCATAATGAGTGATGTTCTACAGAATGTAATTTTCCTTTTAATCATCTCTTAACACCCAATCGTTTCAGCCATACAGTAAGTTACAATACTTGTCACATTACTTATAGGCTGTTTTGCATTTCTTGACCAGAACTAAGACACTAATTTACATTTTTAAGAAGTAAAACTATACAGTATCTCAGATTCTAACCTG
This sequence comes from Nestor notabilis, assembly GCF_000696875.1. Classification (NCBI taxonomy): domain Eukaryota; kingdom Metazoa; phylum Chordata; class Aves; order Psittaciformes; family Psittacidae; genus Nestor; species Nestor notabilis. The sequence continues at coordinate 4,817 of NW_009936987.1, forward strand.
ACATTTCAGCACACAAAAGCACACTCTACCTAAGTTTTGAACCTTAATTTTGCCTACAATATATCATTTGCCCCATCACATGAACAGGTGATGCATACTTCATTTCTGTAATACAACAGGAATACATATCCCCAGTGAAAAGCAAGAGGCAGATGAAAGGCACTGGATCATGAAAACAGCAAGGCATCATGTTTCCTGGAAAGGATCAGTATTTCAGAACATGCTAGTGACTAAGAATATGCTCGCTTAGGTAATGAAAGAATTAACAGACAGCCTCTAAGAACCAAGCAGCATCTCAGCCAGCTCCCAGTTTCAAATTTGAACTTAAGAATTGTGCCAAAATTTCAGGAACAGTTTAATTATAGCTTCTTTACACTTCCTTTCATCTTTTCTGCATTTCCAGAAATGCTTAGCCCTTACTTATATACGATGGAGAAGAACGGTTTCCATAGCAAACCAGAGTAATTAATTCTATGTGTGCAAATGGACACAGGGAAGAGCATATAAACACAAATTTCCCAGGCAGTGGCAGTCTCCTTAATGGGGAAACAGCTGAACTTGTTCTTCTAATTGGTAATGAAATCCTGTGGTCACAACTCCCAGGTATTAAGGGCATTACCAAGGTTTTGAAATTAGTGTAATGCTCATCTTCTACAAACCTCAGTCTACTGCTTGTACAAAACAGACTAAAAAAGTATTATTTCTGTCATACACCGTAGTGTCACCTCTTTCAGTGTGAAAAAAAGGCAGAAAAGACAAAAACTTCTATTTTTCATGTCACTAAAAGCATTTGATACCCAAGTGTTCTCCATTGCCATTTGAGAAGATTAATTCTTAAAAGCACTTACTGAAGACATGAATGAAGGCTACAGCTGCCATATTAAAAATTAACTGTGATTCTCCAAACAGTGACAAGCTCAAAGCCCCATAGTTTCTGTGACTACATAGAAGTTTTTGGTAAACACTTAAGATATGTGGTAATCACCAGTTGAAACAATCAAAATATCACAGACCTAACAGAATTCCATGTAAGAATGATAACCACAGGATTAGAATTTATCTCCTCAGCAGTTAAAAAGGGGGCAAGATCCAGCCCACAGAGCTGAAAGGCCAAAGTACTTGGTTTACAGAATTTGTTTTTCTCTTCTTTTCCACCACAAGACTATAGAACCAATGAACTCCTTCAACACAGCAAATTTACACGGGCCACCCAGCATGCTAAATCCTCCTCAGCTGACTCCAGGTCACCTCAACATTGACAGGTTGCTGCCTTTCTTCAGAGCTATGAAAAGAGAAGATACTAAAACTTGACATAAAGATAACATACTTGGGCCACACTACAGAAACAGTTGATAGGAATTGCAGTTTTCACCATATGACTGCTGCAATGTTTCTCCTGGTGAAGTTCTGGGGAACTCCATGTACAGGGGTTGCTGGGGAGAATCCCAACAGTCTTCTTGCTTTCTTCCATGGTCCCAATTACACATGAGCTGTGGAGCAGACACAAGAGCTCATCCAGCGAGCTTCTCCTTATGTTGGGAGCTGAACAGTGGAGTGGTACTTTGTCCCTTTTTCTTCCTCACTTTCCATTGGGCACCACTTCTCTATACACAATCCCTCTTTTCCCCACTCTCAGTTATAGCCCACAACATCTCTGCTCTGGCAGCCTTCAGAGGTGCTTTAAGGGGAAGAGTTGAAAGCAGGGCACACCTTCAGCCCTCCTTTTTCCTGCTGCCAGGTAAAGAGGCTACAGCGGAAGCAGCACTCAAGCTCTGGACTGGTTGCATCTATCAAACACAAAACTGGAAGATATAAGGATAAATAAAACCAGTGTAACAGTTAAATTTATTGAGTATATTTTGATATTCAAGTTAGAAAAACATAAGAAAGGAAACAGAAATGAGCATATGAAGGATCCAAGATGCTAAAGGTATAATTTAGGAAAGGAATAAAGTCCATATGGACACGATCAGCTCCTAGTTAGGATTCAGAAGCCAAGCAAAGTCTCTCAAAAGAAACAGCAGAACAAAGCTCAGGGGCCAGAAGCCAAGAAAAGAAACTGATTAACCAGGAAGATTTTATGTATTTATTTTAAATCAGGAACCCACTGCTCCGGAGAGTGCCTAACAGAGGTATTTATGACCATTTTAACAAAATAAAGCAGAGGTTAAATGAGAAGCTCCCTTTGCTGATGTTTCTAACAACCAAACCATATTTTCCAGGAACACGTTTGCCTGTGAGGATCTAAGTCACCATATACTCCTCTACCTTCGCCATATGTGTGTGTGGGTTGGGTAGGGTTTTTTTTCCTCCCAATTTCCTTTTTTTTTTTTTTTTTGTTTGTTTGTTTTTGGGGTTTTTTTTTTTAGGTTTTTGGATTTTTTTAAGAGCTAAACTACATGACCATACAGTTTACACAGGGAAGCTGAAAAAAATATTTCAATGGATGCAACTCGTCATGGGGAACATACCAATCAACTTCAGTGGGTCTCAGCATCTTTTGGACTCAGTCATTACATAAAGCTGAAGAGCTAACTAAATCACAGAATGGTTTGGGTTGCAAGGGACCTTAAAAGCTCATCCAGTTCCAATCCCCTGCCACGGGCAGCAACACCTTCTACTACAGCAGGTTGCTCCCAGTGCCCAACCTGGCCTTGAACACTGCCAGGGATGGGGCAGCCACAGATTCTCCAGGCAACCTGTGCCAGAGCCTCACTTCATAGTGAAAATTGTTTTCCTAATATCTAATCTAAAACTAACCTCCTTCAGTTTAAAGCCATTCCCCCTTGTCCTGTCACTACATGCCTTGTAGAAAGTCCCGCTCCAGATTTCTTGTAGGCCCTTTTTAGGTATTGGAAGGCACTTTTTTTTGGGGGGGTGGGGTGGGTTATAAGTGCACATGAACAAGCAAACAAATCACTAAGTTCCTAGTTAAATGTGAGAAGTTTTTTCTTTGGAAAGGTTCATGGACTGTTTAAACTAAGAATCAGTTTCCCTTCCACATAGCAACAACTTATTTCTTTAGCTCTTGTGCAGACTCTGCTTAGCAAAGAAAGCACCTTCTCAGAAGCAATGGGAGAAGAGCTGCAGGCAGAAAAAAAACCGAGTGAAAAAGAGAAGCAAAGCTGATGAAGAACACTAGCTTATCTTCTCATGATTCAAATGTGATGGCTTTTCTCCACCTCCTTTGAAAAGCAGGTAAATTTAAGATGGTGCTGTAAATTTCTCACAGGTAAAAAATTTGTTTCATTTTCTTATTGCATGTAATTTATAATTGAAATGCTGGTCTTAAACTGAGATTTACAAGCCAAGAAGAGGATATCGCAAAAGCTAAAAACCTCACCAACACAAAATGAGGACTAAGTTTTTTTTACAATAACTTAAAGAATTAAAGAAGACCATGATAGTCCTAAATATCCCAAAAATATTTTTAAACAGTAACTATAAAGATCTGGGGCTCAGCAAAGCAAATCTGAAAATGTAGTGGTTTGAGAAAGAAGAATAAGACTTCTCTGGTCTTTTTAATGCTTGATACAAGAGAGTTATAAACCACAGTGAAGTTCAATGTAGAAATGTGAAGCTGGCTCCATCCTTCTTGCTGGAAAGCTTTCACATTTATTCTCCTTCAGGTGAAGGATGTATCAAATCTTGCATACATGCAAAGTGCAGTTTAACAGTTATTTAGGTAGACTACATAAAACTTACTTTCCATTTCAGCTAGTCATGTTATTATTACCTGGTAGTATTGTACCAACTTTTCAGTCGGTCTCCAAGAGGAAGTACATAAACAGAAATGCTAAAACAACCCCCTCCCAAACTATTTTCTTTTGCAAGATCCTCTTAGCCACCCTGTTCTGAAACACAATTACAGACTACTTTTAATGGTCTGGGTTTTTTACTGTTATTCAGCTGCTCAGACTTAAGAACTGTGCTATGGATTTAAATCCAAACCTTTGCAGACAGATGTATTTGCACTGCAAGATTTTACCCAACTGTCTGAATTGAATTTAGCCAACATTATCTTAATTTATCTCAGTGAACCGAGAGGCAAGCTTTTATGGTCATAATTACTTTTTTCCAAGAGGATGACTTCACTGATTGTCCAAGACAAAGTACTCTCTAAGTGACAGTGATCCAGGTTTTTCTCTGTCTTGATGCATACTTGTGGCTTAGTAACTCTGCATCACCCACACTGTCTGATTAATCTGAAGCGCTACAGCCTGTGAGCACAGGCTCTCTAATATGCAGAAGATCTGAAAACCCACTTGGAGGACTGTTTGGGTTTCCCTTCCTCCCTTTCCTGCACTTGTTAACTTTCAGCTAAATTAAGTAAGAGTTTTGGCTTTCCAACCAAGCCACAATTCATCTCCTCCTCTAAAGATGTCAATATGCCTTGAACACAGCTAGGCACAGCTGTATTACCCATGATGATCACTACAAGTAATAACCACTCTTGTGCTTTGCTGCCTAAGTCCTATATATATTCTTAACGCACAGTACTGCAGAGTAACCCCCCTTCAGATGACTAACGTTCAGCACCATCTCATGGAAAAAGCTGTGCTACAGGCCTTATATTCCTTATAAACATAACTCAGTAGTGTGCTATGTGATCACATAAAGAGGATTAATGCACATGGTACAGCACACGTGCTTGTTACGTCAACCAGTTCACCCACTGCTACATCCTACATCAGTTTTAATGAACACAAATGTGCATCTATAGCTAACACAAACCTGCAGCTATACTGAAACCAACTATTACACATTTTCCAGCTGAAGACAGACACTAAATGATTAAGGCATATGGTAGTATTACTACAGGTTCAAATAATAGTCTGTGTATCTGTGTCCCTCAGCCTTTGAAACTGGAACCTTTTCTAAGGGGCTGCAAATTCTTTCAGTAGTTTTAACTGAATACCATATACCTTGCCCTTTTCTTCTTGCCTCCATGCAGCACTACTGAATAGAAGAGGTCAGCATGTAACTAATCCTACATTGCAGATTGTGTGCAGGATTCAGAGACTCTAAGACCAAAGACGAAGTAGAAAAGACAATGATCTTTTTGCCAGTACGTGTCACTATATAAGGTCATTTTTACTCTTTACTTTCATCTTTTATATTCTATATTTTGTAAGAAAAACTGGATTAATTAGTTGAATTCAAGCACAGTCTAAGACTCTACTTAAACATTATACCAAATCCACGACTTTCTAAACAGTTTGCCAGGCAAGTACCTTACAATGAAGACCACGTTCAGAAAGCACAAAATTTTACTGCCACCTCCTCACCCAGATGACACAAACTAAGGAACCAGAATGGAAAATGCACAGAGACCATTGGCAAGGGAACTTGAGCTACTGGTAAGTAACTTTCCTTTCATGGTGCGTTTTGGATGGACAAAAATTGCTGTATACATCTTTTCCACATTTAAACAGTAATGCTACTGGCTAAGTATAGAAAAGCAGAAAACTGAAAAGTAAAGAATTGCATTAGAATCGTTCTGTTTATACACCATTCAAAATTATTTCACTACCACAATACAGTGACTCTCCTAGCCTCAGCATCACAGATCACGTACATAGAGTATCCTGTAAATGATCCCAGTGCACCTTTAGCCTAAGCTGAGGTCTCAATTTTCTCATCTATCTCAAGTGTCTAACACATGCAGTACTTCTCTCATGCACTGCCTGCTTCCTTTAAGTTGCTACAGCATGTGGTTTCTGGATCTGCCAGCACTACATTGATGCAAGTGATATACTGCTCCCTAGGCTTCTCTGGTTAGGGTAAAAACACTTTTGTTCTCTTGCCGATCCCTACCTTTATTTTGCTTGCAAGGGTTTCTGGTTTTGCATCACACAGCTCCAGAATAATCCACAGGAAACAGAAGATCAGCAAATTCTTTAAAATGCTGTATTTTGTGGTTTGGCCTCAGTGACATCCTCTTAAAGTAAGGAAGCCAATCAAAATCTGAGTTTAAGTTTACTAAGGTTCTGCACTCAAAGCACTGGGACTATCTGCTGGCTTATGTTAGAATCATAGAATAGTTAGGGTTGGAAAGGACCCTAAGATCATCTAGTTCCAACCCCCCTGCCATGAGCAGGGACATCACACACTAAACTATGTCGTCCAAGGCTCTCAATGCTTCTAATTGTGTGGCTCAATAGAAGAAAACTTGATTATTTAAGATTAAAACAAAATATTTTTCTTAAATACAAAAAGGTTTAAATAGATCCTTCCAAAATTTAAAGCACTTACAGAATAAGAAGTATGCTTTGAAAATATATAACTATTGTTTTGAGAGTTAACAGGAAAAAAAAAAAGTACCAACTAACTGTCATTGCAAGGCTGAGGAAACTATTGCAACAGAGAAAACACATCCAGCTCAACTTCCTCTACAGCTCATTTGTGTAAAACATTCTCTGAGTTACATTTCCTCACTGGCAGGGGAGGCAGAACCTCACTTCGTAGCCAAACAATGACAATGGGCTGTAGTATAAAGAAAAGGAATGAAAAAATATTTAAATCTTAAAACTTGCTTTACAATCTAACTGAAGTACTGTGAGACTTCCCAACGGATCACGGAAGAACTTGTATTGTAACTTGGCTTTTATCTATTGCTAAGGAAGACTCAGGGAGCTGGAAAAGAAATAAGTTACAGAACCTCTGGAGGTTCTGCTGTTATAAACATCTACATTCAGAAGTGTTTTCTATTGAAACTCCATCATAGAATTATGGAAAATTGTAAGTAAAATTGTATGAAACCTTCAGAGTGTCCCTCAATAATGATTAACTAGAAAAATGGATGATTGACTGAAATCATCTCCCCACCCCATTTCTTTGCGAGATTCTGGACAGCCTTTCAAGTGGCAACAGGGACAATTTAGATGAAGTGTACTAATGACCTTCGTACTCTCCGATTTTATGGGTGAATGACCAACAGAATAGGTAACAATAGGTCTCTGCTTTCAACTTCAGAAATGGACCCTCACATTCAGGTGACGATGAGTAAGGTTTTGCATAGGCACAGAAATCCACCTGCAGGCTCACTTGGGAGCCTTTCTTGGGCTCATGAAGTCACTCTAAAATTTGCTGTGTCACTCACTGCCCAAAACTGCAAGCAGGAAGTGACAGGAGCTGAGGCTCACAACTTTAAAGGTGACAAGAAATCAGTGCTAAGTCCCCAACACTCCATTCCATTTGATGATGCTTGCAAAGCTCCAGCTGGCACAACCTTCTTCTGAAAAGCCATTTCACCTCTCACTGGTAGGAAATAGGAAGAGGCAGGACTGTCACCAAGCCTACACAAGGTCCTGGAAGAAAGGACTTACCTCATTTCCTTTTATTGACAGAGAAGATCCAGACCTTTCAGACACATATTACCACTAACAGCCTTTATTGCTGGTGTTGCTGCATGCTTCAAAAAGACAGCATACTCTAAACTACTCACATGGAATGACATGATTAAAAGGAAATATTGAGGAGAATTTAAACTCAAATTGTTTTTCTGAATTTTAAAACTAATATCAAATACTTAGTAAAAAATTATCCATGTATGAACAGGCACAGATCTCAAAGATGACTGGTGAAAAGACTTAGGAAGGAATTAATACATACTTAGCAACTAAGGCAGAAAACCTGGAAAGGGAGGAGGGAGGGAGAACGGGAGAAACCTATCTACTTCACCCTCCCTGAAACTCCTAACTAGAAATACCAGCAGCTTTAAGATATCAGCAGTCCTGTATCTGTGATGTTGCTATAACATGGAGCTTCCCACAATTAATGTATATCAGAGACTTACTTTTAAATTATTAACTTCCCAGGAGTTGGAATACCAGGGACAGAACTCCATAGGTGATGTTTCATCCTGCTCTCTGCTCTAAGCAAATGATTGCAGCTATTTACAAATCATCATTTTTAATCAGATTTTAAAAACATGATAGAATGATGATGAAAAATCTTGGTAACCAGTAATCTCATCTTCCAGTCACACCACTATTTTATGAAAAGGCAACACCAGAGGACCTCCTCAACAGGCAATAAACTATGAAGCAAAGGAAGAACTGTCCCAGGCTCTGAAATGTTTATGACTGCTTATTCCTTTGATCAGTTTATGTAAAGGACCACATGTAATCACCAAAACAAATGCATACAAGTTCCAGCATTCCCCACTCATTTTCTGCAGGAAGTAACAGTGTATAAGACAGAGGATGCAAATGCAGCACACTTTCATACCACCCCATTTGACCCACCAAATTAAATCTCTCCCACAAGACAAACAAGGACTATTCAAACATTTGTTGTATGCAGAAGCAGGAACCAGGGAGAATGGTTTGCACACAAGAACAAGACTGAATGAAATCAAGAACACCCTTACCTGAACTGAAGGTGCTGGCTCTTGAGATTGGCTACTGGTAGTTCCTTGGGAAGATGCTAAAGCAAAACTGTCAGTCTTGTGTAATACTGGACCATCAATCCTGGCAGATGCATCTGTCCTATGTGACTGCCATGTCTCTTTTCTGTGATGAGATTCACCAACTTGCTCATCTCCAAAGGCAGCCCAAGAACAGCTGTCTTTTTGTTCATCTTCAAAAGCATTCCAGTCTGTAGCCTGGTTACAACCTGCTGACCTGAAGTCTGCAAAGTCGTCACAGTCCTGAAAAGCAACACTCTCATCTTGAGGTTTTGGCACTGAATCGAAGTCTCCAAATTCACTGTCATCACCATTTTCTACCTCAGTAGTATGCTGGAAGTCTAAGCCAGAAGTTTTACTGGTAGTATCACATTCTAAAGTGTCAGCAGTCTGATTTAGTTCAGCATGATCCAACCTTGCTGGCTGCTGAGAAACAGTACTTGTGTCCCTGAATTCACCAAACTCATCATTAGGCTCACTAATGTGTGCGGGCTGTTTGGAAGGTCCTTCTAGATCTAGAGCATTTATTGATTCTTGAGCGTTAACGAAGGTGGGAGATGCACTGCTGACTGAGCCAAAATCACCAAAATCATCATCATCGTGTGTGTCACTGCAAGCTACTACTACAGTACTACTTTCACCATTGTTAAGATCTTCAGAATTATCCAATTTTTCTCCTGCAAGATCACAGCTTAGGCTTTGGATCTTATCAACCTTGATGCTCTCTGTTCCTGAAGAGCCATCAGGTGTAGTAAGACCTTTGCCATTCTCTGTGCCATATTGTCTTCTCCTTCCATTGTGTTCTCCATTTTCAGTAGTGCATATTGAACTTCCAGTTACTTGAGACTTACTAGAAATTGCAAATTCATTATCTTCCAGTGCTGAGGGGCCCTGTTCACAGCTAATTTCTGAAACACAAACTTCTTCTTCAATATGAGTTACTCTGTTTATTCTGTTGTTCTCCTGAACGCTCAGAGAGTCTCTTTCATGAAGAACACTGCATATTGTAGGTCCAGTTCCCTCTAAATGGATTGGCTTTTTGCTTGAGAATGAAGCAAAATCTGCAAAGTCTTCACCTGAGCTAGGCATTGAGTTCAAATTTTGCTCAGTACTATACGTGCTAAAAGTTTTCAGTCCCTTTGAATCACTGACACTGTCTAGATCATCTGTTCCCTGAGGATTTGCAGGGTCTAATGCTGCAAATCCATTTGTTAGAATCTCTAGACATGGAATTTTCTCACCATTGCAAGCATCTATTTGCTCATCCTGGCTCTCAACTGCTGTACCAGTTCTAATAACACAAGAAGAAAAACCCTCTGATTTCCCAGTGCCTCTTTTGCTTACATCTTCTGAAGCAGTACCTGAAGTTCTAAACTTGGATTTTTCTTTGCTGGTATTTGTAGCTGGCATATCAGAAAGTTCCTTAGTAAGAGTAGGAAGCTCTGCAACGCAGTCTTTAACATTTTTAACAGATGTGAAAGTTGCAATGCTAGCTACATTGTCAGAATAATCATGGAGTGGGATGAAATGATTTGTGGGTATAAACTCTTCCTTTGGATGACTGTAGTCTGGTGTATCAAAATCAGGAAAAGCTACTCCAGCAGTGCTTACACCAGAAAATCCTCCAAATTCATCTTCATCATCATCATCAGCTCCATTGTCTAGTGGTGGAGGGGATGAGGAGTACATTCGAATAATATCTGGTTCCATTGTTTAGTTCCACTTCAAAGTTAATGTATTTCTATAACAGTGAAAAAAAAGTATATTAGAATTCGGCTAACTTTTACAATTCGTATTTTTTAATTTTACTGTTTCATGTTTTGTTTTACAAGTGAGCATATAGGTCAATGTCTATATTAGATATGAGAAAGGAACATTCCCCAAACCCATTTTCAAACTGATTCTTCTGTTTCAGAAGTCACAGAGAGTCTACTGAGGACAATTCATACCTCTTGTAAACTACCACATGATCATATCCTCAGCAGACAGCGCCAAAACACCAGAACACAAACCACATTTGCCTTGAGCTGTTGCGTACCACAGACAATTAAACTGAGTTTTAACCTACCAGTTCTCTACCTTCCATCACAAGCAATCCATAAAGTACCCAACGACCCTGGTGCATCTTTTGCCATGCTCCTTTGTGTGCTCAGCTTACTGTGTGACAGAAACTAAGCCACCTGATAGACTATGCCACAACATTCATGTACACAAGGCACCTTCAGTAGCACCAAAGACTTTGAAGGATGTTTCCATAAGCTTTGAAACTGTGAAAGCGTGGAGGAAGGAACTGCTGTTATAATCATTAGCTATGATACACTGCCCTACAGTTTAAGTTTCTTTCTACCCATTCACAGGGTCCCTGTTCTGTGGATTTCATAACTACAAGCCAACACGCTGTCTCCACAGCTGCTGCTGCCAGTCTGCTTTTGTCTTGTAAACCACCAGTTGGGAACAAGCACCAGCAAAGCCTCGAGCAAAACAAACTTCATCAAAGCTGCTTCTCAAAAGCAGAAAGGAGCAAGATTATCCATAAAATATTTAAACACAAATCACAGGAAGGAAAAAAGGAGAAAGTATTCCCATGGCCTAGATAGAACCAGATTAAGGACTCCATCTTAACACTGCAAACCATTACAGTAACAAGCAAGATATGGATGGAAAGCCTTCTTCCCTAAGGAGTGATCTTGATATTTTTTTCCCCTATATTGCATGTAATTAATGAAATAATAACTAGATTGCTTATAGATTCACAATTGTACATATCACTTAACTCGTTCATACCTTACGAGGCCCTTAAAGGGAGAGAGCTATGACCAAGCTCTTTCCATTATGAATGATGCTTGTCGTGAATAAACTGTAACATACCAAGCATCATCTACAGAGCAAGTGGAAACAAGCTATAAATACTAGTAAATATTTGAATTTCTAGCCACCAGAATAAGTGCAGACTTTACAATACCAGTTCTGAAACACAGATAAAACACTATCCTTAACTTCAGCATCTTCAGCAAACAACTTTGTACATGAACCTGCACAACAGCACACAGAGGGTGTAACAACAACAAAGGAAGCTCTGCACAACGTATCTCAGTGCTTGAGCCAAACAACTCTCAGTATTTGCTAGGGAAGGTATTTTGCAGTTATAAAAGAACATCATGCTTATCAGATGAAACCATGAAGTAATTTGTAACAACGCATGCAGACTGAAGAAGGCTGAAAAGGAATTTTGTTTAGAATAAAGAATAAGTTGTCAACAAGCTCCCACATAGGCTTACTCAGCAGCAGCTGCTTAATAAAGTATTTGAGAGAAGAGCTTCTCTCTCATCTCAGAGGTCTCATCTCTCCAGAGCACTCTCCCTTTTACATTATAGTCTAGCAATTGCTGTTTAATGTATACACTCATGTAAAGATCCTTTCAGAGATGCCTGCAGAGTACAACTTTGTGTTCACAGAGAGATTACTCCAACCTGTTTAGCTTCCAAGCCTCTGGGCTCTCAATCCAGTAAATACAATAATAGCATTTCTTCTTTGTAACTATCAGAGCAGCTATTCCTTCTCTATATCCAAATTTCCAAGATCTACTGTGGTCAGCCATCAACACTAAGATTAAACACCCAGTATATCCAGACTACAACTGCTTTCTGCATGTTTTACTGCAGACAAAAATCCATATGCTATACACAAAGATAAGCCCTGGTAGGTGGCAGTGCTGGTTTTGTTCTTTTGTAGAAGACAGACTGGTTAGGTAGATACTGGTATATATTAGCTGTGTTCATCACAAGGCACCGTATCTTGGGGATAGCAGTATTTAAAGCTATAGGGGAGCTGGTTAAACAGTGAATGGTATGATGGCTAGAATTCATGACTTCTAGCACCATTCATCAGTAGCTCTTTAGTAACACACTGACATTTAGGAGAAAGGACAGAGAGAACTGCACCAATTGGGATGGGACTCACTCTATCTCTCCAATTCCTGGAAAAGGGAAAGGATTTACTGGGGTTCTTTTTAATAAAAAGGAGTGGACTTATCTGGTTATTTAAAAAAATAAAATCACCCCTTGTAACTAAGTTTGCTTTCACAAGTCTCCACTTGAATCTCAGTAAAAAATAGCATAAATTTATTGTTAAACCTCCTGAAATTTAATGTGAGTTGTTACACCTATTTGGAAAATTCAGTCAACACAGTATTTATCATGTTATCCCATGTGACAAAAGCTGAAAAGACCAGAAAAGCAAGAAACCAGTTCTTGAAACAAACAAAAACCGCCCTCAGCACTATTTCAAGGACAGCGCTGACTGGATATAAGCCTTTATCATCCCAGAAGAAACAGGAGGCTGAACAGAAACAATGAAATGGCTAGAAAGAAGGAAGGTGAAAAAGGGGAAAACCTACTAAAACCACCCCTGATTGGCTTCTGGGTGGGGTGGAATAATAAGCAGCTCCCACCAAGTACTATGATTGAAGCCACTGCAATCTCAACAACAATTTAATCATACCATTAAATGGTTTATTCTTTATTAGGCAGAGATATACAATCCCTTTAAAACACATCTCTAAAGCCATTTAAAAAGAAAATATTTTAATATGTTGATTTACAGCATGTTGGTTTACATTGGAAAGAAAAAGACATATAACTAAACCCGTAGACACTTGAAGCAGCAAGTCAAATACTAAATACTTCCATTACTCTCAAACACGTAGCCTATAAAACATTACATGCTTGAGAAAGTCAAATGCTTATGTGCTGACACAAGTTAAAGCTAACATTTGATTTTGAAACCAAGATTTCTGAAGTCCACAAGACCCATTTTTGAAGCTTTCAGTGAAGCATGAGTAATAAAGATCCAAGTTTAACACCAAAGTGAATATACATGATATAAATACATATATAAACCACAGATACATATCAGAATTTTCTTCTTTTGAAACAGAATAATCAAGTCATGCAAGCAATTATAGTCAAGTAAAAAGGAGATTAAATCTAGGTAGACTAGCCTTCTTTTTCCCAGAAACCTTATCTGTATAGATGAGAAGTCATGAGAAGGGGAGGAAAAAGACAGAAGCAACCTCAAATTTGTTTCCAACTGGCAAATACATAAACCTACAGCCCTGCACACAGACAATGACAAAGTAGTTTTGCTGCTTCAGTAATAACACAAATCCACATTGTACTCCCACAGCCTAAAGTTTTCTAAAATCTTGGAAAGTACTTTGATCAGCTGCAACTATTTGCTTGGCTAAGAAGCACTGCCAGCTCAACGGCCTATCTAGATTACCACATCTTTATGGGCAGGAATTAGATGCAGGAGGATGCTGATGAGCCTCCTAATTTATGCATTATGTAGAATCACAGAATCGTTAGGGTTGGAAGGGACCTCTGGAGATCATTAGATTCAACCCCCTGCCAAGGCAGGGCCACCTAGAGCAGGTTAAACAGGAATGTGTCCAGGCAGGTTTTGAATGACTCCAGAGAGGGAGACTCCATAACCCCCTTGAGCAGCCTGTTCCAGTGCTCTGCCACCTTCAAAGTAAAGAAGTTCTTCCTCATGCCGAGGTGGAACCTCTTGTGTTGTAGTTTATGGCCACTGCTCCTCGTCTTGTCACTGGGCACCACTGAAAAGAGTCTGGTATCATACTCTTGGCACCCACCTTTGAGATATTTATATGCAGTAAGTGAGATGCCCTCTCAGTCTTCTCCAGACTAAGCAGGCCCAGCTCCTGCAATCTCTCCTCATAACAGAGATGCTCCACTCCCCTGATCATCCCTGTGGCCTCTGCTGGACCCTCTCCGATAGCTCTTGGTCTGTCTTGTACTGAGGAGCCCAGAACTGGACACAGTATTCCAGACGTGGCCAATACTACTTAAAAAAATAATATCCTAACACTATGAATCCAAGGCCTCAAAAAAAGCTTCTGAACTTTCCTATTAAAAAGAAAATTTGTCTGTATGTTTCACCAAAAGCACGTGTCTTTTATTTTTAAGTCTAGTCTCTTCAGATTTATAGGCTTGTGTAAGTTGGTTTTCACTTGAGTCATTTGAAATATCACATTCAGTTCTGTATTAGGTAACTGCTCCACAACTTGACATCAGAAGATCTCATGCAAGAAATGCAGGTTAAGAATTAATTTCTATCAACACTGGACATAAGTCCATATATTATCCATCCTAGCAACTCTACCTTTTTTTTTTTTTTAACCATTTACTGTATTATCATAGCATTAGCTAAAAATAAATCATAATAGAGTTGAGAAAATCCTTAGAGGCAAGGATGTTCTAAAAAAACAACCCCAAGATGCAACATTCAGAAAGCAAACTGAAAAAGAGAGCAGCAAGCAACACAGTCAAAGGGAATTTACCCACAAGACTCCTTTTCTTTCCAGTTAACATAAAAAAGGGAGGCAAGGAACAAGAATAGTAGGGACAAACAGAGGACAAAGACAATGTGAAAAGACTGCATGGGGGCTGGAGCAGACTGCCAAAGCCCAATCAAATATGTAGGAAGATCTCACACCATCTAAAAATTTTCTTTTCTGCAACTTCAGTCATAAAACAGAAGAGACTTCCTTCAATTTTTCATTTCAAAGCACTTTTAAAAACATCACAGCGATCATTTACACAGCAGTAGTCCAGTAGCACAATGCTCTGCTCCAGAAATGTTTCAGTAACAGTTGCCAAAACAGGATCTGCAAGGAACATTAATTGTACACTTAAAAATCTGATCATAGGTTTAATGGTCTACTAGATGTTTAATCAGTTTAACCCGTAAGAACCAACTACATGAACAATTGTATATTAACTTGTGTATATTTTCTTTAAATGTCAGCTCTTACCAATGATGTTACAGCTGTATTTTAAAAGTTGAAGAGCTCCAAAATGTAGGAATCTGTATTATATATGAGTGTAAGATCATTCTGTTAACACAACTTAACTGCTGGTTACGGAACTCAAAAGGATATCATACTCAAAAAGTAACAGAAGAAAAAAAGTCATTCTAGAATTCCACCTCCCCTTGACTGACTAATTAGTGATAATTCTTTTTTTTTTTTTTAAACATGGTATAATCCCAATTCTCCTTGCAATATAAGAACAACGTGGGAATTTTTTGCCCTAATATAGTTTCTACAGAAAGAATTTTCATTATGATCCCCTTTCTTGACTTCCAAAAATGATCCACCTGCCAACCATAAACTATTGAACCAAATTCATTATCATCCACTGGAACATTTAGATAGTGAAAACCCACAAGTCTGACAGAACAACTTTGTCCATTAATTCTTTTTACTTAATCCCTGCTTTGTCTGGCATCTCAAATGGGAACTAAGATACCCAACTCAGGCAGATATACCCTTGGTCCAAACATGTAATTCTGTAAGCCTGGTATTTCAAGTAATTAACCCAAAATGTGATTTAACTCAACGAAGAATTTGAACAAACCTATGACTGATACGCAGATTACTTATCTTCCCCAGATTTTTGAGGGAATTGACTCCAAATTTAGAAGTCAGCTATGAAGTTAACATGCGACGTTCGCACTTACTATATTTAAACATTCTTGAAACATGCTAATTTTAAGCAAATAGAACTCACCAATTTTTCAGAACACACTGTATAGTAAGGATTCTTCTTTGGAAGGAATTTCAACAGTTTTTACCTGCATGTAACAAAGCAGCTACTTCTATCATTCATGATACACAACAGCCAAGTTTATAGCAGCAGACCTGACCCCCTGAAGTGTAGAATCTGAGAGAGTTTAAGTGTTTGCGTTTAGACTGATTTTATCTACAATCACAGATTTATGTTGACAAGTGTCAGCTAGTTTTTCAGATCACAATAGCTTAGTATTAGACTGATGATGGATTTACATCAATTTCTCATGTCATGCAGTTATCCAATATTTTTCAGGAAAAACTATTAAAGAATTGTGTTTTCTTTCAGATGCCATTTTCTGCAGTCTGACTATTTTTTAAACCTGAAACACTGGTTAACTTCTTGCTTCCATGTATTTATATTCATACTTTGATATTCATCATGAAGGAATTTCACAAATGTCAGTATTATGAACAGAAGACCACTGTTGAAGTCACACTTTAAATGTAATTCACAAATACACTTAGAACTATATATTGACATTTTACTTTAAAGGAAAAAGAGTAACTGCTGGTTAATTTGGTAAGATTCAATTATGTTACTGCAGCACAAGAATTTAAAAATGTAACTCGGGTTAATTTAAAACACTCAGAAGAAGAGAGAAAGCAGAAATAAGTAATGCTGGAAAACAAAGAGTAGTAGTTGACTTAAGTTTTGATAGGGCAAAGATATGGAATGACAAAACGCATATCATTCTACCTCAAGTCACTAACCAGGTTTCTAAGCATTTACTATCAAACCAAGGTATCTTATTATTTGCTTTCAGTAAACAAGGAACAATATCTGCTTTCCTCATGCACGAATCACACCCTTGTTCATTACCTTTTGTAGAATAATAGTAACATTCTAACAAAGACATGGCAGCAAAGAGAACAATGCGATTACACAAAAGCAGGTATAAATAGTTCCTTCTCTACCTATCTTCTAAGGCAGACTTGAAACAGCATGTTTGGCTCTTACATAAGACCTAAAAAACTGGGAGGCCACAAAGAGTATCTCTAAAGAAATACTCGAGGCATGTAAATTCGTAAGAAACTCCCTGTGGAGCAGAACATTCCCTTTAACTTAAGATGAACATTAGCAAAACAATGGATAACCTCTCAGCTGTGGACTACTCTGCAAGCAAAGCTGAGTTAAGCAACCCATCACTTAAAGCATAAAGAAAACAAAATAATCAGAAATGGCACGATCAAGATCTCCATGACAGAAACGATAATGCTACTGAAATGCCCTACAGTAAAAGTCTTGCAGTGGCAAGGAGATGGATTTAAGTCATTAGCTGCTAGCATATGATCTTTCCAAGAACATTTAACTCTTCTACTGCAAGGGAATTCCTCAAGCAGATACCAAAAATACCACAGTGAGGACCAGATTTAGAATTCTCATTACAGCAAAATGTTGGCTTCCAGCAGAAAAAGCTGTCCTCTTCTATTACAACTTCTCCTTTTCATTGGCTTATGAACAATGGAAAATGGATTTACAGTCTTTCTGGACCTGAGAACTTATTTCTAGAAGGGCCATTGTAAATGAGGAGAGTCTGTCTGTTAAAATAGCATTTCTACAATCCCAAACCACTGTAGACAGAGAGTCACTGTCCAGGCTGAAGTCAATATGTGCTTCAATTGGTTTAATAAGCTTACTTTTATTTTTGGAATAAGTTACCAGCAAACAAAATACAGCAAGAAAACGTTTCCTTCATAAAGCCTCCAAGAAATCAATGCTTTCGATTTTGACGGTAATGCCGTTACAGCCAGAAGGTCCATTACCCAAAGCAGGAGTTTCACTTTTTTTTCCTGGCTTGGACATACATGAGTTGAGGAAAACAATGTCCTCCAGTTCCAGTAAAGGAAATATATCTAAGCCTTTTTTCTCATTACCCAACATTGGGAGAATTAATCAATACCACTGTACATTACTGTGGTTTCAACAAACACCAAATGTGCTAGACACCTTCTATTAAAAGGTGTTGTATGTAAAATGAACATTAAAGAAACCAAACTCAGGAGACTGCCTTTAGGATTCAGGTACTTATCTCAGGCAGCTCATTCTTCCTGTCCTCCTGACCTCCACAGGCTGGCAGTAAACACCAGACATCCTCAGAGAATCCAGCCTATGCAAGATTCAAACCTTTGACAGTACTCTTCCTCCTCTTATTGTTGACAATACAGGAAGACCAAACGTGAAATTTAAACAGAACTGGGATATAGATATCTTTCTGTACATCTTACTTATTAGGTTATATAAGGAAGGAATCAAACATAAACTTTTACTAGTTGTGCTGTTTCATTTATCATAGAATGGGCTTGGGTTAGAAGAGACCTTAAAGATCACTTAGTTCCAACCCACCCACCACGGGCAGGGACACCTTTCACTAGACCAGATTGCTCAAAGCTCCATCCAACCTGGCCTCGAATCCAACCTTCTCCCTATGCATTTTGGCTTAGATGTGGAATCAGAGAAACATTTGAAAAATACAAACCTAAATGTGTTAGTTCACGAAACAATTTTTTTAACCAAGAATACCATTACTTGCCTGAAAACAAAAAATCAAGTTATTTTTATAAAGTTATTACACGTAAAAATAAAAAAATAAAAAAATTAATCTTTCGACTCAAAATCTACTGACTTGCTTTAACAGCTGCAGATAAAGACATTATCTGGACCTAAACGTGTAAGCAGACAGTGGGGAAAAATGTAAGAACAAGCACGTTTTTAATTCATCTAGGCAAACACAACTGGCTGGGAAAGTCAATCAGGTTTAAAATCTGTCTCTGTGGGAACACAATATTTGTGTCCCATGTACAGCACACATCCATGCAATGTGTAAAGACAGATGTCGTAAGTAACACATAACTGGGATGTTTTCATTCTTATAGTTTCTTAAATTCCTTTCAAAACAGTGCTCAACTTGGTGAGAAAATCTATTTCTGGATGTTACCCTCAAACATGCTAGCTGGGAACCTGTTCTAAATTAAGACAAAAGGATGCTGGATTAGAAAGTATTAGAACTAGATTACTTAAGGTCAACTGTTCTCAGAGATTTATTTAGAGAGCAATATGTTCTTCATCACATATAAACCCTTCAAACTTCACACAAACTACAGTAAAGAGCAGATTACAACCACTCAGAGGTGCACTCTTACACGAAAGGTTCTCCCACAGCTTGGCAGAGGAAACACAGTTGCACAGGGAGAACAGCTACAGGTCCTCCTTCCATTACTGCCAACTTCTGCTTGTTTTCAAGTGAACAAGTATTTTTCTTCAACACACACAGAAGAAGTGAGGAGAAAAGGCAAACCCCCCCCCAAACAAGCTGACTGAAGCAAGCTAAACACACAGAGCAACAGCAGGCTTACATTATTCATCATTTATCCCACCTACAGACACTATCTCATAATAAACACAATACAGGAAGGACACCTAATGCTCCAAATAACAACATCTATTCTCCACCACTTTTCAATAGACGGATGAACTTCAGGTTTCACATTTCCTTCCCCCTGGCACCTACTTTCAAACGTATTAAAGCACAGACAAGTTTTGCCTTTCTTGTGGTTCTTGCAAAACAGCACTCTTGGGCTTGAAAAACCCAAATTATTTGCCATACAGAAACACACTCATTACATCACCTTGCAACTGGTACCAACACAGGAACATTTCTTACAGTATCAATCCAAAACTTCAATTGCTAAAGACATTAGCATGGAAGAGAGTACACTGGAAATGAGACTGTCGGTTTTCAAACAAGGCACATTTCAAGGCCTTCTTTTGTGTGCATAGCAGCTGCTTACACGGTGTTTTCTGCACAAAGGAAAGATAAAATTAACAGACTAAACCCGTGAAACCTAGCAATGAGTGGGATCTAAGCCACTTCTCTTAAGGGGACTATCCAGAGAAGTTAGGAGTATTTTGAATCCCCATGAAAGGGTTAGCATGTCATCGCACTGAAACGCTCACAAAGACATAGCTTAAATTGTCAAACAGTACAATAGCACAGAAAGGAACGAGCATTTTGTCAAAAAAGAATCTGAAAGAATATTATGCTGCTGAGTACAGCGAGAACAACCAGATCCAGCATCAGCTTCTTTACCGCTGGGTTTCCAACTGATACTACTACGTATCTGCAAGGAGAGCTCTATGAATATTTCAAGAGGAAAGGGCAAAGAGTTGAGTGAAGTCCCTCTAGGCTGCTCCATTATTTCCACTGTGAAAGACAAGTCTTTTCAAAGTACTGAAAGTTTCAGGGTATCATTTTATGTAATCAGGGTGTTAAAATGCTTGCACTAACTTAGTAAGTTACTAAAGAAATTTTCAAGTATAAATGTAAGTTCACACGCTGTCTTCATCAACAGAAACAGGCACCACAAATAGGATTCACTGTGTATAACTCTGAATCTTATAGACTATTAAATCCTTTGTGAAGTGAAACCATGATGTGAGCAAAACCAAAATAAAAACGAAATAAATTAAAAAGTAAAAATCAGACAGCATGAACTGATCTGTCAAGGCCAAGCTCCTTCAGCTGCTTACTTATAATCAAATTAAGGAAGTAAAAAGAAGAGGTCATACTTTCACATGACCTCAGAAGGTCATACAACATGTACTTACTGCAAACATTATGTGGAATGGGAACACCACAGGCACACCGGCTTTTCTCAAGTCCCTTTATTACAGTGGTAATTTGTATTTTTATGTTTAAATGAGCATATCCTCAAATTTATGCTATTTATTTTCACCAATATGAATGTTTTAAAAAAACCCACAACCTATCAGTAGCCACAGGTACTGCATCTCCTCCCCTGGCTCTCCCAATTAATGTTAAATTCCTCCAGGTACAGCTCCAACTTCATCACGAGGAGCTGTTACCTCCGTGTTAGCTGTGTGAACTTGCACACTGTGTGCCGACAACACAACCTAAAGTTTTTACGCTTTAAGTAGGCTAATTGGTTTTCCAAGTCTAGTTCATTTGTCCAGAGAATAAAACAAGGAGGAAATACTTTTAATTCTGTTCAACCTCCAAGGACCAGAGCAGTTAAAAAGCAGCATCCATCAAACTCACTTTACCATGGACCCAACAGCTGAAAAAAAACATTGGTCTAATGAAACATATCACACTTCATGCAAAACATGCATGAAAACAAAACTTGTATGACCAATGCACTACAGCTCTTGTTAATGATGCTGCTTCTATTCACTCCATTGATGAACAGATGTTCGCCTTAAAAGGAGCAGACTTCTGACTTCAATTTCTGTGCTGATGCTGGAAGAAAAGGGCTGACACCATCAAGAAGCCAACTTACAGACACTGTGAGGGAATCCCAAGGTTTAACCCTTGGTTTAAGGAATTCTTTTTAAGGAAAAAGATCATTTTGGTTCATCAGGTCGCCACTGAACTGTCAGGTCCTAAAAAGCATTTCAGCAATTTTGCCCCATTTTAGAAGGGTGCTACTTCTAAAAACATAAAATAAAAGCACAGCTCCACTTCAGTGTGTCATCTTCAGACGCATTTAGCAACGGACACGCTTCATGCCCCTTAAAAAAGAAAGCTTATTAGGAAAAGCAAACCCACAGGACAGCTCAACTTCTTGCACCACATCACGGAGCCCTCTCCTCCAGCTGCGGCCCCGCTGAACCCTACGGAACCGCGGGGCTCCGGCTGC